>NC_088234.1:5189254-5206754 GCF_036934945.1 Oncorhynchus masou masou | reverse complement strand
AAGCGATTCTCAAACCTTACGTAAAACAAATCCTTCACCTACAGAGAAGGAACCTGGAGAAGAGTCCCCTAAGTAAGCTGGTCCTGGGGCTCTGTTCACAAGCAAAAACAGACCCCACAGAGCCCCAGGACAGTAACACAATTAGACCAAACCAAATCATGAGAAAACAAAAAGATAGTTACTTGACACATTGGAATGAATCAACCAAAGAAAGACAGCAAACTAGAATGCTATTTGGCCTTAAACAGAGAGTACACAGTGGCAGAATACCTGACAGTGTACCATCACAGCAGCAAGATGTGTGACCTGTTGCCACAAGAAAAGGGCAACCAGTGAAGAACAAACACCATTGTAAATACAACCCATATTTATGTTTATTTATTTTCACTTTCATACTTCAACTATTTGCACATCCTTACAACACGGTACATTGCCAATAATATACTATTTGAAATATATATTATTTTAACACTTTTGTGAGTGTGATGTTTGGATAAGAGCGTCTGCTAAATGACTTAAATGTAAATGTAATGTTTACTGTTCATTTCTGATTGTTTATTTCCCTCTTATTTATTGTCTATGTCACTTGCTTTGGCAAATTCAAACATGTTTCCCATGCCAATAAAGCCCTTTGAATTTAAATTAATTGAGTCAGATAAGAAAAAAACGGCTTTGTAACGGGAGGGCAGCGGCTTGATCAGTGGCCGGATAATGTAGCGTTCTATTTACTTTTGACCAGGAACCGATGTAGGCAATACGGTGGCACTTGGAACGCCAGCATGACCGTCTGTTTATGACCGGAGGGGAACACGCACCCACGTCTGGCTGGCAGTAAAATGTGGTTGAATAATCGTATTTGTAGAGGGGTTTCGTAACAAGACGTAAAGGTTGTTTCTCCACTACACGCGTAGAAGTCCTAACGCCCTGGCCCAGAGCTACCGTAACTCTAGAAATAAAGGCTTTTATCAATGCGTTAAAATAAGATTTTCTAGAATTCGAGGGTAACGAATTAACCAGCAACACAGTGATATTACAACTTGTTTAGGAACATAATAACATTCATAGGTGATTTTGTCCACATTTTGTCCATGTAACTTGTGAGGGGAAAGTTGTCTATTCACAGTTATAACCTTATCATGTGACCTGGTCACGTTGGCTCTCCAGAAACACACACTCACACAGTGACACCTGTTAATGGCAGGAGTTCATGACCTCTCACATAAAATCCCATTGTGTGTGTGGCCGTGCAGCACCAGGTCCTATTATGTCAAATGTTGTACACGAGCTATCTGGCAGATAGTGTGTATCAGGAGAGAGAGTTTGTTCAATGTACTAAGGGCGTGGACAGGCTCTTCCTTTTGTTAACTATCTATGTCAGTGTTAACTGTCTATCTGAGTGTTAACTGTCTATCTGAGTGTTAACTGTCTATCTGAGTGTTAACTGTCTATCTGAGTGTTAACTGTCTATCTGAGTGTTAACTGTCTGAGTGTTAACTGTCTGAGTGTTAACTATCTATTGGAGTGTTAACTGTCTATCTATCTGTTAACTTGTAATATAAATAGTATATAAATAACATTGGTCTCTCTGTTAACTTGTAATATACATAATATTGGTCTACCTGTTAAAATGCGTAATGTTTATATACATGCAGATGATCCTGTTATGTATGCCGTGGGCCCAACTGTAGACCAGGTGTTGTTAGAGCTGAAATCTGACTTTGTTACCTACCTAAAACTGGTACATAATATGGGCAAGACGACATTTATGTTGTTCTCTAAATTCTCGCAATAAATGTTTCAGATAGACTACATTAGTTAATTTAAGGGTTCTCCCATCAATTCGGTTCCTGCCTATAAATGTCTGGGCGTTTGGATTGTCAAGGATTTAATGTTTAAATAAGGTACTGATGAGCTAGTTAAAAAGATAAGAATTAAAATGGGCTTAAAAAAAAATTCAAAATGGATCTTGCTTCTCCCTACTACTTTGCAGACAGAGTGCAGTGTGTCAAATTGGAGGGCATGCTGTCCGGTCCTCTGGCAGTCTCTATGGGGGTGCCACAGGGTTCAATTCTCGGGCCGACTCGTTTCTCTGTATATATCAATGTTGTTGCTCTTGCTGCAGGCGATTCCCTGATCCACCTCTACGCAGACGACACCATTCTATATACTTCCGGCCGTCCTTGGACACTGTGCTATCTAACCTCCAAACAAGCTTCAATGCCATACAACACTCCTTCCGTGGCCTCTAACTGCTCTTACACGCTAGTAAAACCAAATGCATGCTTTTCAACCGTTCGCTGCCTGCACCCGCACGCCTGACTAGTATCACCACCCTGGATGGTTCCGACCTTGAATATGTGGACATCTATAAGTACCTAGGTGTCTGGCTAGACTGCAAACTCTTCTTCCAGACTCATATCAAACATCTCCAATCGAAAATCAAATCTAGAGTTGGCTTTCTATTCCGCAACAAATCCTCCTTCACTAACGCCGCCAAACTTACCCTAGTAAAACTGACTATCCTACCGATCCTCGACTTCGGCGACGTCATCTACAAAATAGCTTCCAACACTCTACTCAGCAAACTGGATGCAGTTTATCACAGTGCCATCCGTTTTGTCACTAAAGCACCTTATACCACCCACCACTGCGACTTGTATGTTCTAGTCGGCTGGCCCTCGCTACATATTTGTCGCCAGACCCACTGGTTCCAGGTCATCTACAAGTCCATGCTAGGTAAAGCTCCGCCTTATCTCAGTTCACTGGTCACGATGGCAACACCCACCCGTAGCACGCGCTCCAGCAGGTGTATCTCACTGATCATCCCTAAAGCCAACACCTCATTTGGCCGCCTTTCGTTCCAGTTCTCTGCTGCCTGTGACTTGAACGAATTGCAAAAATTGCTGAAGTTGGAGACTTTTATCTCCCTCACCAACTTCAAACATCTGCTATCTGAGCAGCTAACCGATCGCTGCAGCTGTACCAATATCTCTACCTGTACATGACCATCTGATCAGTTATCACTCCAGTGTTAATCTGCAAAATTGTAATTATTCGCCTACCTCCTCATGCCTTTTGCACACAATGTATATAGACTCTTTTTTTCCTACTGTGTTATTGACTTGTTTATTGTTTACTCCATGTGTAACTCTGTGTTGTCTGTTCACACTGCTATGCTTTATCTTGGCCAGGTCGCAGTTGCAAATGAGAACTTGTTCTCAACTAGCCTACCTGGTTAAATAAAGGTGAAATAAATAAAATAAAATTAAAAATAAATAAAAACAGCGGGAAGCAGATTGTACAGTTAACTTTCCTGACAGTTCTTGACTGGTCACACCATATACCAGAACTCAGCTGCCACTACTCTTAAACCTTTGGATGCTGTTTACCACAGCACACTTCACTTTATCACAGGTTTAATACTCATCACTACATCCTGTATCTAAAGGTTGGCTCATCACTACATCCTGCATCTAAAGGTTGGCTGGTCATCAGGTTTAATACTCATCACTACATCCTGTATCTAAAGGTTGGCTCATCACTACATCCTGTATCTAAAGGTTGGCTCATCCCTACATCCTGTATCTAAAGGTTGGCTCATCCCTACATCCTGTATCTAAAGGTTGGCTGGTCATCAGTTTTAATACTCATCACTACATCCTGTATCTAAAGGTTGGCTCATCACTACATCCTGCATCTAAAGGTTGGCTGGTCATCAGGTTTAATACTCATCACTACATCCTGTATCTAAAGGTTGGCTCATCACTACATCCTGTATCTAAAGGTTGGCTCATCCCTACATCCTGTATCTAAAGGTTTGGCTCATCCCTACATCCTGTATCTAAAGGTTGACTCATCCCTACATCCTGTATCTAAAGGTTTGGCTCATCCCTACATCCTGTATCTAAAGGTTGGCTCATCCATACATCCTGTATCTAAAGGTTGGCTCATCCCTACATCCTGTATCTAAAGGTTGGCTCATCCCTACATCCTGTATCTAAAGGTTGGCTCATCCCGACATCCTGTATCTAAAGGTTGGCTCATCCCTACATCCTGTATCTAAAGGTTGGCTCATCACTACATCCTGTATCTAAAGGTTGGCTGGTCCTCAGGTTTAATACTCATCACTACATCCTGTATCTAAAGGTTGGCTCATCACTACATCCTGTATCTAAAGGTTGGCTCATCCCTACATCCTGTATCTAAAGGTTGGCTGGTCCTCAGGTTTAATACTCATCACTACATCCTGTATCTAAAGGTTGGCTCATCACTACATCCTGTATCTAAAGGTTGGCTCATCCCTACATCCTGTATCTAAAGGTTGGCTCATCCCTACATCCTGTATCTAAAGGTTGGCTCATCCCTACATCCTGTATCTAAAGGTTGGCTGGTCCTCAGGTTTAATACTCATCCCTACATCCTGTATCTAAAGGTTGGCTCATCACTACATCCTGTATCTAAAGGTTGGCTCATCCCTACATCCTGTATCTAAAGGTTGGCTCATCACTACATCCTGTATCTAAAGGTTGGCTCATCCCTACATCCTGTATCTAAAGGTTGGCTGGTCCTCATTAAAGTCTCCTAGATCACTTCACTATTCTCTTTTTGTTTACAGAGTTCTACTACACAAGTTTACAACTTACCTAACTACGTCGTTGAAGTATAAAAACACGAGTTACCAACCACATTCACAGGGTTGGGTATTAAATGTTGAGGTTCCTTGGGTCTGCGCCAAATCAGGTAAATCCGCTTTTAGTTTTAATGCGCCTGCTGAATCAATTTGCAGAACTCATTATGATTGGATGTTCTGGTGCAGCTCAGGCAGCTTAGGGTGTTTATTATGAAGGACCACATAGCTGAGGAATGTAACAGTTTTTCTGTTGTGTTTTGTATTGATTGACGTTTTATCTTACATTGTAATTAGTGTTGAATTGCTGTGATCGGGGCACCTTTCAGAAAGAGACCCTGGTCTCAATGGGTTTTAACCTGCATAAATAAAGAATGAAACATAATAATATGTTCCCTATATAGTGCACTACTTTTGACCAGGGCCCATTGGCATTATATTCCCTATATAGTGCACTACTTTTGACCAGGGCTCATTGGCATTATATTCCCTATATAGTGCACTACGCTTGACCAGGGCCCATTGGCATTATATTCCCTATATAGTGCACTACTTTTGACCAGGGCCCATTGGCATTATATTCCCTATATAGTGCACTACTTTTGACCAGGGCCCATTGTCCTTATATTCCCTACATAGTACACTACTTTTGAGTCCAATAGGTGTTTTCCATGGTCATGGGAAGGAAAGACCCAACATCATAAAGTACCGTTACACAATGCCTCGTTTTACCATTGAGCCACTAGAGGGGGCTATCTACAGTATCTCTCTGAGAGAGAGAGAGCCAGAGCCACAGAGACAGAGCCAGAGAGACAGAGCCAGAGAGACAGAGCCAGAGAGAGAGAGCCAGGGAGAGAGAGCCAGAGAGAGAGAGCCAGAGAGAGAGAGCCAGAGAGAGAGAAGCCAGAGAGAGAGAGCCAGAGAGAGAGCCAGAGAGAGAGAGAGCCAGAGAGAGAGAAAGCCAGAGAGTGAGAGAGCCAGAGAGTGAGAGAGCCAGAGAGAGAGAGCCAGAGAGAGAGAGCCAGAGAGAGAGAGAGAGAGCCAGAGAGAGAGAGCCAGAGAGAGAGCCAGAGAGAGCCAGAGCCAGAGAGAGAGCCAGAGAGAGAGAGAGAGCCAGAGAGAGAGAGAGCCAGAGAGAGAGCCAGAGAGAGCCAGAGAGAGAGCCAGAGAGAGCCAGAGAGAGAGCCAGAGAGAGAGAGAGAGCCAGAGAGAGAGCCAGAGAGAGAGAGAGAGCCAGAGAGAGAGAGAGCCAGAGAGAGAGCCAGAGAGAGCCAGAGAGAGAGAGCCAGAGAGAGAGAGCCAGAGAGAGAGAGAGAGAGCCAGAGAGAGAGCCAGAGAGAGCCAGAGAGAGCCAGAGAGAGAGCCAGAGAGAGAGAGCCAGAGAGAGAGAAGAGCCAGAGAGAGAGAGAGAGCCAGAGAGAGAGAAAGAGCCAGAGAGAGAGAGAGAGAGAGAGAGAGCCAGAGAGAGAGAGATAGAGATAGAGAGAGAGCCAGAGAGAGCCAGAGAGAGAGAGCCAGAGAGAGAGAGCCAGAGAGAGCCAGAGAGAGAGAGAGAGAGCCAGAGAGAGAGAGAGAGAGCCAGAGAGAGAGAGAGAGCCAGAGAGAGAGAGAGAGCCAGAGAGAGAGAGAGAGCCAGAGAGAGAGAGAGAGCCAGAGAGAGAGAGACCTGCTTATTTACCTACACATACTGTACATTACAATGATTTGAAGTGTTTTCCATCAGGAAACGGAGGCTTCCACCTGCATCCATCTGAACTGGCTCACGCTGCGGAATGTTCCTCTCTGTTCCACTGGACATTGTATCAGTTCCATAGTAAAAGCAGACAATACTTAAGACATTCAAAGTGAGTTTAATCATTTAATTCATAACATTTTGTAGGAATAGCAGGGATCATTAGTCTGATTATGTATGTTTTTACAGGACGTAACACATCATACAAAATGGAGGAAGTTGTTCACAATCGTGAAACAAATTATACATTATAACAAACTGAACTCCATATTATGATGTAAGGCAGACTAACTAAGTATTGATCAGTCTGTAGACTAACTAGGTATTGATCAGTCTGTAGACTAACTAGCTATTGATCACAGTTTGTAGACTAACTAGGTATTTATCAGTCTGTAGACTGACTAGGTATTGATCACAGTCTGTAGACTAACTAGGTATTGATCAGTCTGTAGACTAACTAGGTTATTGATCAGTCTGTAGACTAACTAAGTTATTGATCACAGTCTGAAGCCTAACTAGGTATTTATCAGTCTGTAGACTAACTAGGTATTGATCAGTCTGTAGACTAACTAGGTATTGATCACAGTTTGTAGAGAAACTAGGTATTGATCAGTCTGTAGACTAACTAGGTTATTGATCACAGCCTGTAGACTAACTAGGTATTGATCAGTCTGTAGACTAACTATGTTATTGATCACAGTCTGTAGACTAATTTGGTTATTGATCAGTCTGTAGACTAACTCGGATATAGATCAGTCTGTAGACTAACAAGGTCACAGTCTGTCTGTCTGTCTGTCTGTCTGTCTGTCTGTCTGTCTGTCTGTCTGTCTGTCTGTCTGTCTGTCTGTCTGTCTGTCTGTCTGTCTGTCCTCTCCATATGTGGGGATTCTAATTTTAGTTCATGAGAAATCTACCCTGGACACGCACACACACACACACACACACCCTTCCAGAGCGGTGTAACCTACACTCTGACCTGTTAGGATTGTTTAGGGGTCACATCTCTGTGGGTCACAGGGTCTCCTGCGTAATGGAGGGGCTTGGACCCATGATATAGTGGTGACAGTATAGCTAATGCCGTACACAGATTTTCCTGCACTGTGTATGACTATTGTATTGCTAGATATTGCTGCATTGTTGGAGCTAGAAACTTAAGTAAAACTGTGTACAAGACCAAATGCACTTTGATTAGATTTTTCAAAGTGTCTCAGAGTAGGAGTGCTGATTTAGCCAGTAGTCATAGTAACAGTCTTTCTCTCAGTAGGTTAATACCGTCTTGAGTCAGTAGTCATAGTAACAGTCTTTCTCTCAGTAGGTTAATACCGTCTTGAGTCAGTAGTCATAGTAACGGTCTTTCTCTCAGTAGGTTAATGCCGTCTTGAGTCAGTAGTCATAGTAACGCTCTTTCTCTCAGTAGGTTAATGCCCTCTTGAGTCAGTAGTCATAGTAACGCTCTTTCTCTCAGTAGGTTAATGCCGTCTTGAGTCAATAGTCATAGTAACGCTCTTTCTCTCAGTAGGTTAATGCCGTCTTGAGTCAGTAGTCATAGTAACGGTCTTTCTCTCAGTAGGTTAATGCCGTCTTGAGTCAGTAGTCATAGTAACGCTCTTTCTCTCAGTAGGTTAATGCCGTCTTGAGTCAGTAGTCATAGTAACAGAATTTCTCAGTAGGTTAATGCCGTCTTGAGTCAGTAGTCATAGTAACGGTCTTTCTCTCAGTAGGTTAATGCCGTCTTGAGTCAGTAGTCATAGTAACGCTCTTTCTCTCAGTAGGTTAATGCCGTCTTGAGTCAGTAGTCATAGTAACAGAATTTCTCAGTAGGTTAATGCCGTCTTGAGTCAGTAGTCATAGTAACAGTCTTTCTCTCAGTAGGTTAATGCCGTCTTGAGTCAGTAGTCATAGTAACGCTCTTTCTCTCAGTAGGTTAATGCCGTCTTGAGTCAGTAGTCATAGTAACGCTCTTTCTCTCAGTAGGTTAATGCCGTCTTGAGTCAGTAGTCATAGTAACAGTCTTTCTCTCAGTAGGTTAATGCCGTCTTGAGTCAGTAGTCATAGTAACGGTCTTTCTCTCAGTAGGTTAATGCCGTCTTGAGTCAGTAGTCATAGTAACGCTCTTTCTCAGTAGGTTAATGCCGTCTTGAGTCAGTAGTCATAGTAACAGTCTTTCTTAGTAGGTTAATGCAGTCTTGAGTCAGTAGTCATAGTAACAGTCTTTCTCTCAGTAGGTTAATGCCGTCTTGAGTCAGTAGTCATAGTAACAGTCTTTCTCTCAGTAGGTTAATGCCGTCTTGAGTCAGTAGTCATAGTAACGGTCTTTCTCTCAGTAGGTTAATGCCGTCTTGAGTCAGTAGTCATAGTAACAGTCTTTCTCAGTAGGTTAATGCAGTCTTGAGTCAGTAGTCATAGTAACAGTCTTTCTCTCAGTAGGTTAATGTAGTCTTGAGTCAGTAGTCATAGTAACAGTCTTTCTCTCAGTAGGTTAATGCCGTCTTGAGTCAGTAGTCATAGTAACAGTCTTTCTCTCAGTAGGTTAATGCCGTCTTGAGTCAGTAGTCATAGTAACGCTCTTTCTCTCAGTAGGTTAATGCCGTCTTGAGTCAGTAGTCATAGTAACGCTCTTTCTCAGTAGGTTAATGCCGTCTTGAGTCAGTAGTCATAGTAACAGTCTTTCTTAGTAGGTTAATGCAGTCTTGAGTCAGTAGTCATAGTAACAGTCTTTCTCTCAGTAGGTTAATGCCGTCTTGAGTCAGTAGTCATAGTAACAGTCTTTCTCTCAGTAGGTTAATGCCGTCTTGAGTCAGTAGTCATAGTAACGGTCTTTCTCTCAGTAGGTTAATGCCGTCTTGAGTCAGTAGTCATAGTAACAGTCTTTCTCAGTAGGTTAATGCAGTCTTGAGTCAGTAGTCATAGTAACAGTCTTTCTCTCAGTAGGTTAATGTAGTCTTGAGTCAGTAGTCATAGTAACAGTCTTTCTCTCAGTAGGTTAATGCCGTCTTGAGTCAGTAGTCATAGTAACAGTCTTTCTCTCAGTAGGTTAATGCCGTCTTGAGTCAGTAGTCATAGTAACGCTCTTTCTCTCAGTAGGTTAATGCCGTCTTGAGTCAGTAGTCATAGTAACAGTCTTTCTCAGTAGGTTAATGCAGTCTTGAGTCAGTAGTCATAGTAACAGTCTTTCTCTCAGTAGGTTAATGTAGTCTTGAGTCAGTAGTCATAGTAACAGTCTTTCTCTCAGTAGGTTAATGCCGTCTTGAGTCAGTAGTCATAGTAACAGTCTTTCTCTCAGTAGGTTAATGCCGTCTTGAGTCAGTAGTCATAGTAACGCTCTTTCTCTCAGTAGGTTAATGCCGTCTTGAGTCAGTAGTCATAGTAACGGTCTTTCTCTCAGTAGGTTAATGCCGTCTTGAGTCAGTAGTCATAGTAACGCTCTTTCTCTCAGTAGGTTAATGCAGTCTTGAGTCAGTAGTCATAGTAACGTCTTTCTCTCAGTAGGTTAATGCAGTCTTGAGTCAGTAGTCATAGTAACAGTCTTTCTCTCAGTAGGTTAATGCCGTCTTGAGTCAGTAGTCATAGTAACGCTCTTTCTCTCAGTAGGTTAATGCAGTCTTGAGTCAGTAGTCATAGTAACGCTCTTTCTCTCAGTAGGTTAATGTCGTGTTGAGTCAGTAGTCATAGTAACAGTCTTTCTCTCAGTAGGTTAATGCCGTCTTGAGTCAGTAGTCATAGTAACAGTCTTTCTCTCAGTAGGTTAATGCAGTCTTGAGTCAGTAGTCATAGTAACGGTCTTTCTCTCAGTAGGTTAATGCCGTCTTGAGTCAGTAGTCATAGTAACAGTCTTTCTCTCAGTAGGTTAATGCCGTGTTGAGTCAGTAGTCATAGTAACAGTCTTTCTCTCAGTAGGTTAATGCCGTGTTGAGTCAGTAGTCATAGTAACAGTCTTTCTCTCAGTAGGTTAATGCAGTCTTGAGTCAGTAGTCATAGTAACGGTCTTTCTCTCAGTAGGTTAATGCAGTCTTGAGTCAGTAGTCATAGTAACAGTCTTTCTCTCAGTAGGTTAATGTAGTCTTGAGTCAGTAGTCATAGTAACAGTCTTTCTCTCAGTAGGTTAATGCAGTCTTGAGTCAGTAGTCATAGTAACAGTCTTTCTCTCAGTAGGTTAATGCCGTCTTGAGTCAGTAGTCATAGTAACGTCTTTCTCTCAGTAGGTTAATGTAGTCTTGAGTCAGTAGTCATAGTAACAGTCTTTCTCTCAGTAGGTTAATGTAGTCTTGAGTCAGTAGTCATAGTAACAGTCTTTCTCTCAGTAGGTTAATGTAGTCTTGAGTCAGTAGTCATAGTAACAGTCTTTCTCTCAGTAGGTTAATGTAGTCTTGAGTCAGTAGTCATAGTAACAGTCTTTCTCTCAGTAGGTTAATGTCTGGCAGTCTAACATTTAACAGTTTACAGTCTTCCTGTGAGAAAGAAGAAAGGTCACAGAGTTCATGTTGTGAAACAAACACACGCAAACACACAAATACACCCACATTGACCCACACACACGTACACACGTCATGTAAAGAAGATACCTCTAGTAGTCAGGCTTCCTCAAAATATGTGGAGATTCTAATTTTAGTTCATGAGAAATCTACCCAGCATATGAACACACACACACACACACACACACACACACACACACACACACACACACACACACACACACACACACACACACACACACACACACACACACACACACACACTTCCAGAGCGGTGTAACCTACACTCTGACCTGTTAGGATTGTTTAAGGGTCACATCTCTGTGTGTCACAGGGTCTCCTGCGTAATGGAGGGGCTTGGGCTCATGATATAGTGGTGACAGTAGTGATGTAGGTTTGTGTGATCAGTAACCCTGCCAAGGCCTGTATGTATCTACTGGATTCTAGTCATGTATACAGTTGAAGTTGGACGTTTACATACACCTTGCTGCACCCTCGACAACTACTGTGATTATTATTATTATTATTATTATATTTGAACATTTGAACATCTTGGCCAGGTTCTGTTATAATCTCCACCCGGGACAGCCAGAAGAGGACTGGCCACCCCTCATAGCCTGATTTCTCTCTAGGTTTCTTCCTAGGTTTTGGCCTTTCTAGGGAGTTTTTCCTAGCCAACGTGTTTCTACACCTGCATTGCTTGATGTTTGAGGTTTTAGGCTGGGTTTCTGTACAGCACCTTGAGATATCAGCTGATGTACGAAGGGCTATATAAATAAATTTGATTTGACCTGAGCCAAATACATTTAAACTCAGTTTTTCACAATTCCTGACATTTAATCCAAGTAAAAATTCCCTGTTTTAGATCAGTTAGGATCACCACTGTATTTTAAGAATGTAAAATGTCAGAATAATAGTAGAGAGAATTATTTATTTCAGCTTTTATTGCTTTCATCACATTCCCAGTGGGTCAGAAGTTTACATACACTCAATTTGTAGTTGGTAGCATTGCCTTTGAATTGTTTAACTTGTGTCAAACCTTTTGGGTAGCCTTCCACAAGCTTCCCACAATAAGTTGGGTTAATTTTGTCCCATTCCTCCTGGCAAAGCTTGTGTAACTGAGTCAGGTTTGTAGGCCTCCTGACAGAGCTGGTGTAACTGAGTCAGGTTTGTAGGCCTCCTGACAGAGCTGGTGTAACTGAGTCAGGTTTGTAGGCCTAATGACAGAGCTGGTGTAACTGAGTCAGGTTTGTAGGCCTCCTGACAGAGCTGGTGTAACTGAGTCAGGTTTGTAGGCCTCCTGACAGAGCTGGTGTAACTGAGTCAGGTTTGTAGGCCTCCTGACAGAGCTGGTGTAACTGAGTCAGGTTTGTAGGCCTCCTGACAGAGCTGGTGTAACTGAGTCAGGTTTGTAGGCCTCCTGACAGAGCTGGTGTAACTGAGTCAGGTTTGTAGGCCTCCTGACAGAGCTGGTGTAACTGAGTCAGGTTTGTAGGCCTCCTGACAGAGCTGGTGTAACTGAGTCAGGTTTGTAGGCCTCCTGACAGAGCTGGTGTAACTGAGTCAGGTTTGTAGGCCTAATGACAGAGCTGGTGTAACTGAGTCAGGTTTGTAGGCCTCCTGACAGAGCTGGTGTAACTGAGTCAGGTTTGTAGGCCTCCTGACAGAGCTGGTGTAACTGAGTCAGGTTTGTAGGCCTCCTGACAGAGCTGGTGTAACTGAGTCAGGTTTGTAGGCCTCCTGACAGAGCTGGTGTAACTGAGTCAGGTTTGTAGGCCTCCTGACAGAGCTGGTGTAACTGAGTCAGGTTTGTAGGCCTCCTGACAGAGCTGGTGTAACTGAGTCAGGTTTGTAGGCCTCCTGACAGAGCTGGTGTAACTGAGTCAGGTTTGTAGGCCTCCTGACAGAGCTGGTGTAACTGAGTCAGGTTTGTAGGCCTCCTGACAGAGCTGGTGTAACTGAGTCAGGTTTGTAGGCCTCCTGACAGAGCTGGTGTAACTGAGTCAGGTTTGTAGGCCTCCTGACAGAGCTGGTGTAACTGAGTCAGGTTTGTAGGCCTCCTGACAGAGCTGGTGTAACTGAGTCAGGTTTGTAGGCCTCCTTCCTCGCACAGTCTCCTTCCTTTTCAGATCTGCCCACAAATGTTCTATAAGATTGAGGTCAGGGTTTTGTGTTGGCCACTACAATACCTTGACTTTGTTGTCCTTAAGACATTTTCCACAACTTTGGAAGTATGCTTGGGGTCATTGTCCATTTGTAAGACCCATTTGCGACCAAGCTTTAACTTCCTGACTGATGTCTTGAGATGATTCTTCAATGTATCCACATGTCTATACTGTCTATAGACACCATCCTATATAACTACTGTCTATAGACACCATCCTATATAACTACTGTCTATAGACACCATCCTATATAACTACTGTCTATACACACCATCCTATATAACTACTGTCTATAGACACCATCCTATATAACTGTCTATACACACCATCCTATATAACTACTGTCTATAGACACCATCCTATATAACTACTGTCTATACACACCATCTTATATAACTACTGTCTATACACAACATCCTATATAACTACTGTCTATACTGTCTATACACACCATCCTATATAACTACTGTCTATACACACCATCCTATATAACTACTGTCTAGAGACACCATCCTATATAACTGTCTATACACACCATCCTATATAACTACTGTCTATACTGTCTATACACACCATCCTATATAACTACTGTCTATACTGTCTATACACACCATCCTATATAACTACTGTCTATACACACCATCCTATATAACTACTGTCTATACACACCATCCTATATAACTACTGTCTATACTGTCTATACACACCATCCTATATAACTACTGTCTATACACACCATCCTATATAACTACTGTCTATACACACAATACTATATAACTACTGTCTATACACACCATCCTATTATAACTACTGTCTATACACACCATCCTATATAACTACTGTCTATACACACCATACTATATAACTACTGTCTATACACACCATCCTATATAACTACTGTCTATACCGTCTATACACACTATCCTATATAACTACTGTCTATACAAACCATCCTATATAACTACTGTCTATACACACCATCCTATATAACTACTATCTATACGCACCATCCTATATAACTACTGTCTTTACTGTCTATACAAACCATCCTATTATAACTACTGTCTATACACACCATCCTATATAACTACTGTCTATACACACCACCCTATATAACTACTGTCTATACACACCATCCTATATAACTACTGTCTATACTGTCTATACACACCATCCTATATAACTACTGTCTATAGACACCATCCTATATAACTACTGTCTATACTGTCTATACACACCATCCTATATAACTACTGTCTATACACACCATCCTAAATAACTACTGTCTGTACACACCATCCTATATAACTACTGTCTATACACACCATCCTATATAACTACTGTCTATACACACCATCCTATATAACTACTGTCTATACACACCATCCTATATAACTACTGTCTATACTGTATATACACACCATCCTATATAACTACTGTCTATACTGTCTATACACACCATACTATATAACTACTGTCTATACACACCATACTATATAACTACTGTCTATACACACCATACTATATAACTACTGTCTATACACACCATCCTATATATAACTACTGTCTATACACCATCCTATATAACTACTGTCTATACACACCATCCTATATAACTACTGTCTATACACACCATCCTATATATAACTACTGTCTATACACCATCCTATATAACTACTGTCTATACACACAATCCTATATAACTACTGTCTATACACACCATCCTATATAACTACTGTCTATACTGTCTATACACACCATCCTATATAACTACTGTCTATACTGTCTATACACACCATCCTATATAACTACTGTCTATACACACCATCCTATTATAACTACTGTCTATACACACCATGCTATAAAACTACTGTCTATACACACCATCCTATATAACTACTGTCTATACCGTCTATACACACTATCCTATATAACTACTGTCTATACAAACCATCCTATATAACTACTGTCTATACACACCATCCTATATAACTACTGTCTATACGCACCATCCTATATAACTACTGTCTTTACTGTCTATACACACCATCCTATTATAACTACTGTCTATACACACCATCCTATATAACTACTGTCTATACACACCATCTTATATAACTACTGTCTATACACACCATCTTATATAACTACTGTCTATACACACCATCTTATATAACTACTGTCTATACACACCATCTTATATAACTACTGTCTATACACACAATCTTATATAACTACTGTCTATACACACCATCCTATATAACTACTGTCTATACACACCATCTTATATAACTACTGTCTATACACACCATATTATATAACTACTGTCTATACACCATCCTATATAACTACTGTCTATACGCACACCATACTATATAACTACTGTCTATACACCATCCTATATAACTACTGTCTATACTGTCTATACTGTCTATACACACCATCCTATATAACTACTGTCTATAGACACCATCCTATATAACTACTGTCTATACACACCATCCTATATAACTACTGTCTATACTGTCTATACACAACATCCTATATAACTACTGTCTATACTGTCTATACACACCATCCTATATAACTACTGTCTATACTGTCTATACACACCATCCTATATAACTACTGTCTATACTGTCTATACACATCATCCTGTATAACTGTCTATATACACCATCCTATATAACTACTGTCTATACTGTCTATACACACCATCCTATATAACTACTGTCTATACTGTCTATACACACCATCCTATATAACTACTGTCTATACTGTCTATACACATCATCCTGTATAACTACTGTCTATACACACCATCCTATATAACTACTGTCTATACACACCATCATATATAACTACTGTCTACACACACCATCCTATATAACTACTGTCTATACTGTCTATACACGCCATCCTGTATAACTACTGTCTATATACACCATCCTATATAACTACTGTCTATACACACCATCCTATATAACTACTGTCTAATCTGTCTATACACACCCTACTATATAACTACTGTCTATACACACCATCATATTATAACTACTGTCTATACACACCATACTATATAACTACTGTCTATAAACACCATCCTATATAACTACTGTCTATACAAACCATCCTATATAACTACTGTCAATACACACCATCCTATATAACTACTGTCTATACACACCATCCTACATAACTACTGTCTATACACACCATCCTATATAATTACTGTCTATACTGTCTATACACACCATACTATATAACTACTGTCTATAAACACCATCCTATATAACTACTGTCTATACAAACCATCCTGTATAACTACTGTCAATACACACCATCCTATATAACTACTGTCTATACACACCATCCTATATAACTACTGTCTATACACACCATCCTACATAACTACTGTCTATACACACCATCCTATATAACTACTGTCTATACACACCATCCTATCTAACTACTGTCTATACTGTCTATACACACCATCCTATATAACTACTGTCTATACACACCATCCTATATAACTACTGTCTATACACACCATCTTCTATAACTACTGTCTATACTGTCTATACACACCATCCTATATAACTACTGTCTATACTGTCTATACACACCATCCTGTATAACTACTGTCTATACCGTCTATACACAACATCCTATATAACTAGTGTCTATACTGTCTATACACACCATCCTATATAACTACTGTCTATACTGTCTATACACACCATCCTATATAACTACTGTCTATACTGTCTATACACACCATCCTATATAACTACTGTCTATACCATCTATACACAACATCCTATATAACTACTGTCTATACTGTCTATACACACCATCCTATATAACTACTGTCTATATTTTCACACCATACTATATAACTACTGTCTATACTGTCTATACACAACATCCTATATAACTACTGTCTATACTGGCTATACATACCATCCTATATAACTACTGTCTATAGCATCTATACACACCATCATATATAACTACTGTCTACACACACCATCCTATATAACTACTGTCTATACTGTCTATACACACCATCCTATATAACTACTGTCTATATTTTCACACCATACTATATAACTACTGTCTATACTGTCTATACACACCATCCTATATAACTGCTGTCTATACACACCATCCTATATAACTACTGTCTATACACACCATCCTATGTAACTACTGTCTATACTGTCTATACACACCATCCTATATAACTACTGTCTATACACACCATCCTATATAACTACTGTCTATACACACCATCCTATATAACTACTGTCTATACTGTCTATACACACCATCCTATATAACTACTGTCTATACACACCATCCTATATAACTACTGTCTATACTGTCTATACACACCATCCTATATAACTACTGTCTATACACACCATCCTATATAACTACTGTCTATACTGTCTATACACACCATCCTATATAACTACTGTCTATACTGTCTATACAC
>NC_088234.1:5129254-5184254 GCF_036934945.1 Oncorhynchus masou masou | reverse complement strand
ACCCAGGCCCTGCATGTCCCTAGGCACCCTCATCCTACTCCTCCTCTGTTCCTCGGGTGATGTGGATGTAAACCCAGGCCCTGCATGTCCCTAGGCACCCTCATCCTACTCCTCCTCTGTTCCTCGGGTGATGTGGAGGTAAACCCAGGCCCTGCAGTGATGTAATGTTTCATTTCATAACGAGTTGTCCGTTATGAACTGGCATGGGTTTCCTGGAAGGATATTGACCTCATCCCGTCAGTTGTGGATGCCTGGTCATACTTTAAAAGTTCCTCACCATCTTAGACAAGCATGCTCCATTCAAAAAATGCAGAACTAAGAACAGATATAGCCCCTGGTTCACTCCAGACCTGACTGCCCTCGACCAGCACAAACACATCCTGTGGCGGACTGCAATAGCATCGAATAGTCCCCGCGATATGCAACTCTTCAGGGAAGTCAGGAACCAATACACGCAGTCAGTCAGGAAAGCAAAGGCTAGCTTTTTCAAGCATAAATTTGCATCCTGTAGCTCTAACTCAAAAAGTTATGGGATGCTGTAAAGTCCATGGAGAACAAGAGCACCTCCTCCCAGCTGCCCACTGCACTGAGGCTAGGTAACACGGTCACCACCGATAAATCCGTGATAATCGAAAACTTCAACAAGCATTTCTCAATGGCTGGCCATGCCTTCCTACTACAACCTTGGCCAACAGCTCCCCCCCCGCACAGCTACTCGCCCACACCTCCCCAGCTTCTCCTTTACCCAAATCCAGATAGCAGATGTTCTGAAAGAGCTGCAAAACCTGGACCCTCTATTTCTGAAACTGTCCGCCGCCATTGTCGCAACCCCTATTACCAGCCTGTTCAACCTCTCCTTCGTATCATCTGAGATCCACAAGGATTGGAAAGCTGCCGTGGTCAGACCCCTCTTCAAAGGGGGAGACACGCTGGACCCAAACTGTTACAGACCTATATCCATCTTGCCCTGCCTATCTAAGGTCTTCGAAAGCCAAGTCAACAAACTGATCACTGACCATCTCGAATCCCACCGTACCTTCTCCGCTGTGCAATCTGGTTTCCGAGCCGGTCATGGGTGCACCTCAGCCACGCTCAATGTACTAAACGATATCATAACCGCCATCGATAAAAGACATCACTGTGCAGCAGTCTTCATCAACCTGGCCAAGGCTTTCAACTCTGTCAATCACCATATTCTTATCGACAGACTCAGTAGCCTCGGTTTTTCCAATGACTGCCTTGCCTGTTTCACCAACTACTTTGCAGACAGAGTACAGTGTGTCAAATCGGAGGGCATGTTGTCCGGTCCTCTGGCAGTCTCTATGGGGGTACCACAGGGTTCAATTCTCGGGCCGACTCTTTTCTCTGTATATATCAATGATGTTGCTCTTGCTGCGGGCGATTCCCTGATCCACCTCTACGCAGACGACACCATTCTGTATACTTCTGGCCCTTCCTTGGACACTGTGCTTTCTAACCTCCAAACGAGCTTCAATGCCATACAACACTCCTTCCGTGGCCTCCAACTGCTCTTAAAACGCTAGTAAAACCAAATGCATGCTTTTCAAACATTCGCTGCCTGCACCCGCAGGCCCGAGTAGCATCACCACCCTGGATGGTTCCGACCTAGAATATGTGGACATCTATAAGTACCTAGGTGTCTGGCTAGACTGCAAACTCTCCTTCCAGACTCATATCAAACATCTCCAATCCAAAATCAAATCTAGAGTCGGCTTTCTATTTCGCAACAAAGCCTCCTTCACTCATGCAGCAAAACTTACCCTAGTAAAACTGACTATCCTAACGATCCTCGACTTCGGTGATGTCAACTACAAAATAGCTTCCAATACTCTACTCAGCAAACTCAATGCAGTTTATCACAGTGCCATCCATTTTGTTACTAACTCACCTTATACCACCCACCACTGCGACCTGTATGCTCTACTCACCTGGCCTTCGCTACATGTTCGTCGCCAGACCCACTGGCTCCAGGTCATCTACAAGTCTATGCTAGGTAAAGCTCCGCCTTATCTCAATTCACTGGTCATGATGGCAACACCCACCTGTAGCACGCGCTCCAGCAGGTGCATCTCACTGATCATCCCCAATGCCAAAACCTCATTTGGCCGCCTTTCCTTCCAGTTCTCTGCTGCCTGCGACTGGAACGAATTGCAAAATTTCTGAAGTTGGAGACTTTTATCTCCCTCACCAACTTTAAACATCTGCCATCTGAGCAGCTAACCGATCGCTGCAGCTGTACATAGTCCATCAGTATATAGCCCACCCAATTTTACCTACCTCATCCCCATACGGTTTATATTTATTTACTTTTCTTCTCTTTTGCACACCAGTATCTCTACCTGTACATGACCATCTGATCAAATCAAATCGTATTTGTCACATACACATGGTTAGCAGATGTTAATGCGAGTGTAGCGAAATGCTTGTGCTTCTAGTTCCGACAATGCAGTAATAACCAACAAGTAATCTAACTAACAATTCCTAAACTACTGTCTTATACACAGTGTAAGGGGATAAAGAATATGTACATAAGGATATATGAATGAGTGATGGTACAGAGCAGCATAGGCAAGATACAGTAGATGGTATCGAGTACAGTATATACATATGAGATGAGTATGTAAACAAAGTGGCATAGTTAAAGTGGCTAGTGATACATGTATTACATAAGGATGCAGTCGATGATATAGAGTACAGTATATACGTATGCATATGAGATGAATAATGTAGGGTAAGTAACATTATATAAGGTAGCATTGTTTAAAGTGGCTAGTGATATATTTACATCATTTCTCATCATTTCCCATTTTTAAAGTGGCTGGAGTTGAGTCAGTGTCAGTGTGTTGGCAGCAGCCACTCAATGTTAGTGGTGGCTGTTTAACAGTCTGATGGCCTTGAGATAGAAGCTGTTTTTCAGTCTCTCGGTCCCAGCTTTGATGCACCTGTACTGACCTCGCCTTCTGGATGATAGCGGGGTGAACAGGCAGTGGCTCGGGTGGTTGATGTCCTTGATGATCTTTATGGCCTTCCTGTAACATCGGGTGGTGTAGGTGTCCTGGAGGGCAGGTAGTTTGCCCCCGGTGATGCGTTGTGCAGACCTCACTACCCTCTGGAGAGCCTTACGGTTGAGGGCGGAGCAGTTGCCGTACCAGGTGGTGATACAGCCCGCCAGGATGCTCTCGATTGTGCATCTGTAGAAGTTTGTGAGTGCTTTTGGTGACAAGCCGAATTTCTTCAGCCTCCTGAGGTTGAAGAGGCGCTGCTGCGCCTTCTTCACGATGCTGTCTGTGTGAGTGGACCAATTCAGTTTGTCTGTGATGTGTATGCCGAGGAACTTAAAACTTGATGATTGAGTTGGAGGCGTGCGTGGCCACGCAGTCGTGGGTGAACAGGGAGAACAGGAGAGGGCTCAGAACGCACCCTTGTGGGGCCCCAGTGTTGAGGATCAGCGGGGAGGAGATGTTGTTACCTACCCTCACCACCTGGGGGCGGCCGTCAGGAAGTCCAGTACCCAGTTGCACAGGGCGGGGTCGAGACCCAGGGTCTCGAGCTTGATGACGAGCTTGGAGGGTACTATGGTGTTGACTGCCGAGCTGTAGTCGATGAACAGCATTCTCACATAGGTATTCCTCTTGTCCAGATGGGTTAGGGCAGTGTGCAGTGTGGTTGAGATTGCATCGTCTGTGGACCTATTTGGGCGGTAAGCAAATTGGAGTGGGTCTAGGGTGTCAGGTAGGGTGGAGGTGATATGGTCCTTGACTAGTCTCTCAAAGCACTTCATGATGACGGAAGTGAGTGCTACGGGGCGGTAGTCGTTTAGCTCAGTTACCTTAGCTTTCTTGGGAACAGGAACAATGGTGGCCCTCTTGAAGCATGTGGGAACAGCAGACTGGTATAGGGATTGATTGAATATGTCCGTAAACACACCAGCCAGCTGGTCTGCGCATGCTCTGAGGGCGCGGCTGGGGATGCCGTCTGGGCCTGCAGCCTTGCGAGGGTTAACACGTTTAAATGTTTTACTCACCTCGGCTGCAGTGAAGGAGAGACCTCATGTTTCCGTTGCAGGCCGTGTCAGTGGCACTGTATTGTCCTCAAAGCGGGCAAAAAAGTTATTTAGTCTGCCTGGGAGCAAGACATCCTGGTCCGTGACTGGGCTGGATTTCTTCCTGTAGGCCGTGATTGACTGTAGACCCTGCCACATTTTAATTGAATTGAGATTCTACTTTGTCTCTGTACTGACGCTTAGCTTGTTTGATAGCCTTACGGAGGGAATAGCTGCACTGTTTGTATTCAGTCATGTTACCAGACACCTTGCCCTGATTGAAAGCAGTGGTTCGCGCTTTCAGTTTCACGCGAATGCTGCCATCAATCCACGGTTTCTGGTTAGGGAATGTTTTAATCATTGCTATGGGAACGACATCTTCAACGCACGTTCTAATGAAATCGCACACCGAATCAGCGTATTCGTCAATGTTATTGTCGGACGCAATACGAAACATGTCCCAGTCCACGTGATGGAAGCAGTCTTGGAGTGTGGAGTCAGCTTGGTCGGACCAGCGTTGGACAGACCTCAGCGTGGGAGCTTCTTTTTTTAGTTTTTGTCTGTAGGCAGGTATCAGCAAAATGGAGTCGTGGTCAGCTTTTCCGAAAGGGGGGCGGGGCAGGGCCTTATATGCGTTGCGGAAGTTAGAGTAACAGTGATCCAAGGTTTTTCCGCCCCTGGTTGCGCAATCGATATGCTGATAAAATTTAGGGAGTCTTGTTTTCAGATTAGCCTTGTTAAAATCCCCAGCAACAATGAATGCAGCCTCCGGATAAATGGTTTCCAGTTTGCAAAGAGTTAAATAAAGTTCGTTCAGAGCCATCGATGTGTCTGCTTGGGGGGATATATACGGCTGTGATTATAATCGAAGAGAATTCTCTTGGTAGATAATGCGGTCTACATTTGATTGTGAGGAATTCTAAATCAGGTGAACAGATGGATTTGAGTTCCTGTATGTTTCTTTCATTCATTTATCACTCCAGTGTTAATCTGCTAAATTGTAATTATTCGCCTACCTCCTCATGCCTTTTGCACACAATGTATATAGACTCCCTTTTTTTCTACTGTGTTATTGACTTGTTAATTGTTTACTCCATGTGTAACTCTGTGTTGTCTGTTCACACTGCTATGCTTTATCTTGGCCAGGTCGCAGTTGAAAATGAGAACTTGTTCTCAACTAGCCTACCTGGTTAAATAAAAATATATATTTTATTAAACACCACCATCACCATTACATCATCATCACCATCATCACATCCCCATCACCACCACCACCACCATTACATCATCACCACCATCACCATTACATCATCATCATCACCATTATCACCATCACATCAGCATCACCATTACATCATCACCACCATCACCATTACCACCACCACCATCATCATCACCATTACATCATCACCATCACCACCACCACCACCATCATCATCATCATCATCACCACCATCATCATCACCCCCATCACCACCACCATCGTCACCACCATCACCACACCCGTCATCATTGTCACCATTATAGTCTAGTTTTCAGAGCTTGAATCTGAGTTGATGATGTTGAGTTTGTAATATGATGTTTATTCATTTTGATAACCTGTTAATAACTGTTAATAACTGTTAATAACTGTTAATAACCTGTTAATAACCTGTTAATAACCTGTTAATAACTTGTTAATAACCTGTTAATAACTTGTTAATAACCTGTTAATAACTTGTTAATAACCTGTTAATAACTGTTTAACTGTTTAACTGTTTAACTGTTAATAACTTGTTAATAACTTGTTAATAACCTGTTAATAACCTGTTAATAACCTGTTAATAACTTGTTAATAACCTGTTAATAACTTGTTAATAACTTGTTAATAACTGTTTAACTGTTTAACTGTTAATAACTTGTTAATAACTTGTTAATAACCTGTTAATAACCTGTTAATAACTTGTTAATAACTTGTTAATAACCTGTTAATAACTTGTTAATAACCTGTTAATAACTGTTTAACTGTTTAACTGTTTAACTGTTAATAACCTGTTAATAACTTGTTAATAACTTGTTAATAACCTGTTAATAACCTGTTAATAACTTGTTAATAACTTGTTAATAACCTGTTAATAACTTGTTAATAACCTGTTAATAACTGTTTAACTGTTTAACTGTTTAACTGTTAATAACCTGTTAATAACTTGTTAATAACTTGTTAATAACCTGTTAATAACTTGTTAATAACCTGTTAATAACCTGTTAATAACTTGTTAATAACCTGTTAATAACCTGTTAATAACTGTTTAACTGTTTAACTGTTAATAACTGTTAATAACTGTTAATAACTGTTTAACTGTTTAACTGTTTAACTGTTAATAACTTGTTAATAACTTGTTAATAACTTGTTAATAACTGTTTAACTGTTAATAACTGTTTAACTGTTTAACTGTTTAACTGTTTAACTGTTTAACTGTTAATAACCTGTTAATAACCTGTTAATAACTGTTTAACTGTTAATAACTGTTTAACTGTTTAACTGTTAATAACTGTTAATAACTTGTTAATAACCTGTTAATAACTGTTTAACTGTTAATAACTGTTTAACTGTTTAACTGTTTAACTGTTTAACTGTTAATAACCTGTTAATAACCTGTTAATAACCTGTTAATAACCTGTTAATAACTTGTTAATAACTGTTAAACTGTTTAACTGTTAATAACTGTTTAACTGTTAATAACTGTTAATAACTGTTAATAACTGTTAATAACCTGTTAATAACCTGTTAATAACTGTTTAACTGTTTAACTGTTTAACTGTTAATAACCTGTTAATAACTGTTAATAACCTGTTAATAACCTGTTAATAACTGTTAATAACCTGTTAATAACTGTTAATAACCTGTTAATAACCTGTTAATAACCTGTTAATAACCTGTTAATAACCTGTTAATAACCTGTTAATAACCTGTTAATAACCTGTTAATAACCTGTTAATAACCCGTTAATAACTGTTAAACTGTTTAACTGTTAATAACTTGTTAATAACTTGTTAATAACTGTTTAACTGTTTAACTGTTTAACTGTTTAACTGTTTAACTGTTAATAACCTGTTAATAACTGTTAATAACTCACGTTGATCCGTTGTGTCTCTGGCAGGGCGATGACTCCAGTGTTCTTGAGGTGAAAGTCTCCGATGCTGCGTGTCATCGCTAACCTCCCATTAACGTTAGCCTGACCAAGACTATTCCACGTTACGAACCCTCCACTCAGCTTTATCCTGAGAGAGAGAGAGAGAGAGAGAGAGAGAGAGAGAGAGAGCAAGAGGGGGAGGGAGGGGAGAGAGAGAGAGAGAGCAAGAGGGGGAGAGAGAGAGAGAGCAAGAGAGAGAGAGAGAGAGAGCAAGAGAGAGAGAGAGAGAGAGAGCAAGAGAGAGAGAGAGCGAGAGGCGAGAGCGAGAGCGAGAGAGAGAGAGAGAGAGCAAGAGAGAGAGAGAAGAGAGAGAGCAAGAGAGAGAGAGAGCAAGAGAGAGAGAGCAAGAGAGAGAGAGAGAAAGAAAAGCAGAGAGAGAGCAAGAGAGAGAGAGCAAAGAGAGGGAGAGAGAGGAGAGGGAGAGAGAGAGAGGGAGAGAGAGAGGGAGAGAGAGGGGGAGAGAGAGAGGGAGAGAGAGAGAGAGAGAGGAGAGGAGGGAGGAGAGAGAGAGAGAGCAAGAGGGGAGGGAGAGGGGGAGAGGGAGAGAGCAAGAGGGGAGGGAGAGAGAGGGAGAGAGCAAGAGGGGGAGGGAGAGAGAGGGAGAGAGCAAGAGGGGGAGGGAGAGAGAGGGAGAGAGCAAGAGGGGGGAGGGAGAGAGGGGAGAGAGCAAGAGTGGGAGGGAGAGAGAGGGAGAGAGCAAGAGGGGGAGGGAGAGAGGGAGAGAGCAAGAGGGGGAGGGGGAGAGAGAGGGAGAGGGAGAGGGGGAGAGAGGAGAGAGGGAGAGAGAGGGAGAGGGAGAGGGGAGGGAGAGGGAGAGGAGAGGGAGGGAGAGGGAGAGAGAGGGAGAGGGAGAGAGAGGGAGAGAGAGGGAGAGGGAGAGGAGGGAGAGGGAGAGAGAGAGAGAGAGAGGGAGGGGAGGGAGAGGGGAGGGAGGGAGAGAGAGGGGGGCGAGAAAGAGGGGGGAGGGGAGAGAGAAAGAGGGGGAGAGAGGAGATAGAGGGGGGGAGCAAGAGGGGGGTAGAGAGAGAGAGGGAGAGAGAGAGGGGGGGGAGAAGGGAGAGAGAGAGAGGGGAGAGGAGAGCAAGAGGGTGGTTGGGGGGGTAGAGAGCGAGGAAAAGAGACCAGAGTTGAACGTTGATGTTACAGAACCACACCGTTACGTTTGATCCTAGGTGAGAGAACAACCCTGGCATGAACCTGAATATGTACTTGGTCCAGCTCTAGTCACATCATAGTCTTTCTAAATGTTACATCTTTGAATGTTACTCTACATTGACCCTGACTTAGTCTTCCCACCGCCCCTGGGTTTGGAAAGTTTGCATTAGCCAGACCTAGACCATTTCCCATTATGAAACCACTGCTGTGTTTGGTTGTAGGAGAGAGACCAAGCATACATAACATTCACCACCCCCCAACACCCCATTTTAAGTAAATACTTGGCACACATACCGTCCCCAAATCCCCAAATCCCCTCCCCCAAGTGTGTACCTCCCCTAAGCCTAAAGGAAAGTAGTGTCCTCAGGCCTGGAGGGAAGCTACATTTATTCCGCTACCCAAGAATAGTAAAGCCCCCATTACTGGCTCAAAGAGCCTGGGTTCGCGCCCAGGCTCTGTCGTAACCGGCCGTGACCGGGATGTCCGTGGCGGGCCGGGCACAGTGCGCGCTAACAAAAGGTTAGCCAGGTGCACGGTGTTTCCTCCGACACATTGCTGCGGTTGGCTTCCGGGTTGGATGCACGCTGTGTTAAGAAGCAGTGCGGCTTGGTTGGGTTGTGTATCGGAAGACGCATGACTTTCAACCTTCGGGAGTTGTAGCGATGAGACAAGATAGTAGCTACTAAACAATTGGATACCACGAAATTGGGGAGAAAAAGGGGTAAAAAAAAGGTTTAAAAAAAGGGGGAAGGGGTCTGAATACTTTTCTAATGCATCGTATGTACTTGGTCCCCCCCCCCCTCCCCACACGCACACACGTCACTGTACCCCCCTCTCTCTGTCTGTCTCTCTCTCTTAACTTCTACAATAGATAGGTTCAGGTTTAAACCTCTGTCTCTCATCCTTCCGGTCAGGGTGTGGTCAATTGTGAGTTTCTTGGCCCGCCCCTTCCTGCATAGCAACGCTCGGCTGTCCCCCACGCTAGCAACCACCAACTCCACGCCGTCTCGTAAAACGGCAACTGTCGCCGTGGTCCCCGCAGTCAGGAAGGAAGCTGGGGGCAGAGAGAGAGAGAGAGATGGAGGGAGGGAGGGAGAGACAGAGAGAGAGATGGAGGGAGACACAGAGATAGACAGAGAGAGAGAGAGAGAGAACAGAGAGAGAGAGAGAGGACAGAGAGAGAGAGAGAGGACAGAGAGAGAGAGACAGAGGACAGAGAGAGAGAGAGATGGTCTGTAATCATTTTGTTGACTTGGCTTTCGAAGACCTTAGAAAGGCAGGGTAGGATAGATATAGGTCTGTAGCAGTTTGGGTCAAGAGTGTCTCAAGAGTGTCTCCCCCTTTGAAGAGGGGGATGACCGGAGCTGCTATCCAATATTTGGGAATCTCAGACGACACGAAAGAGAGGTTGAACAGTCTAGTGATAGGGGTGGCAACAATTTCGGCAGATAATTCTAGAAAGAAAGGGTCCAGATTGTCTAGCCCGGCTGATTTGTAGTGGTCCAGATTTTGCAGCTCTTTCAGAACATCAGCTGACTGGATTTGGGAGACGGAGAAATGGGGAAGGCTTGGGCGAGTTGCTGTGGGGTGTACAGTGCTGTTGACCAGGGTAGGAGTAGCCAGGTGGAAAGCATGGCCAGCTGTAGAAAAATGCTTATTGAAATTCTCAATTATGGTGGATTTATCAGTGGTGACAGTGTTTCCTATCTTCAGAGCAGTGGGCAGCTGGGAGGAGGTGTTCTTATTCTCCATGGACTTTACAGTGTCCCAGAACTTTTTTGAGTTAGTGTTGCAGGAAGCAAATTTCTGCTTGAAAAAGCTAGCCTCGGCTTTTCTAACTGCCTGTGTATATTGGTTTCTAGCTTTCCTGAAAAGTTGCATATCACGGGGCTGTTCGATGCTAATGCAGAACGCCATAGGATGTTTTTGTGTTGGTTAAGAGCAGTCAGGTCTGGAGAGAACCAAGGGCTATATCTGTTCCTGGTTGTAAAATATAATGTACATTTCTTGAATGGGGCATGCTTATTTAAGATGGTTAGGAAGGCATTTAAAAACAATAACCTGGCATCCTCTACTGAGGGGATGAGATCAATATCCTTCCAGGATACCCCGACCAGGTCGATTAGAAAGGTCTGCTCGCTGGAGTGTTTTCAGGGAGCGTTTACATCAGTTTCTAAAAAAGCATTTTGTGACATCGGCTAAAAAATGTAAAAAAGGGCTTTATTGAAATTTGATTTATTGTCCAACTTCATCAGTGGAGGCGTTGTGTGTGTGTGTAAGAGAGTGTGAGTGTCTCTTACCGTTGCCAAAGTAAGAGAGATGTGTGTATAGGGCTTTGTCCACCTCCAGAAAGGCTTGGGTCAGAGCCTTCTCCAGGTCATCCTCCTGCTGTAGGGCCTCTCTACAGACACAACACCGACAGAGGGGGGAGAGGGGAGAGAGAGAGAGAGAGAGGGGGGGAGGGGAGAGAGAGAGAGGGGGAGAGAGAGAGGGGGAGAGAGAGAGAGAGAGAGAGGGGGGGAGAGAGAGAGAGGGGGGAGAGAGAGAGAGAGGGGGAGGGAGAGAGAGAGGGGGGAGGGGAGAGAGGGAGAGAGAGAGAGGAGGGAGAGAGAGAATAAGAGAGAGATAGACAGAGAATTAGAGAGAGAGAGAGAGAGACAGAGAATTAGAGAGAGAGAGAGAGAGAGAGAAGAAAGAGAGATCAAAAGAGGGAGGGAGGGAGGGGAGAGAGGGGGGGGAGAGAGAGGGGGAGGGAGAGAGAGGGGGGAGAGAGAGAGGGGGAGAGAGAGAGAGGGAGGGGAGAGAGGGGGGAGAGAGAGAGGGGAGGGGAGAGAGGGGGGGAGAGAGAGAGGGGGAGAGGGGAGAGAGAGAGAGAAGGGGAGAGAGAGACAGAGAATTAGAGAGAGAGAGAGAGAGAGAGACAGAGAATTAGAGAGAGAGGGGGGAGAGAGAGAGATAGGGGGAGGGGAGAGAGAGAGAGAGGGGGAGAGAGAGAGAGAGGGGGGGAGAGAGAGAGAGGGGGGAGAGAGAGAGAGGGGGAGGTGGGGAGAGAGAGAGAGGGGGAGAGGGGGAGAGAGAGGGGGGTGAGGAGAGAGAGAGAGAGAGAGAGAGAGGGGGGGAGTGAGAGAATAAGAGAGAGAGAGACAGAGAATTAGAGAGAGAGAGAGAGACAGAGAATTAGAGAGAGAGAGAGAGAAGAAAGAAAGATCAAAGGAGGGAGGGAGGGAGGGAGGGAGAATCAGTTATAGAACCCATTGCCCTTTACTTTTTCAGTAGTCTAATAGAGGCCCAGTTATAGCCTGCAGTAGTCTAATAGAGGCCCAGTTATAGCCTGCAGTAGTCTAATAGAGGCCCAGTTATAGCCTGCAGTAGTCTAATAGAGGCCCAGTTATAGCCTGCAGTAGTCTAATAGAGGCCCAGTTATAGCCTGCAGTAGTCTAATAGAGGCCCAGTCTGCAGTAGTCTAATAGAGGCCCAGTCTGCAGTAGTCTAATAGAGGCCCAGTTATAGCCTGCAGTAGTCTAATAGAGGCCCAGTTATAGCCTGCAGTAGTCTAATAGAGGCCCAGTTATAGCCTGCAGTAGTCTAATAGAGACCTTATAGACTGCAGTAGTCTAATAGAGGCCCAGTTATAGCCTGCAGTAGTCTAATAGAGGCCCAGTTATAGCCTGCAGTAGTCTAATAGAGGCAGTTATAGCCTGCAGTAGTCTAATAGAGGCCCAGCCTGCAGTAGTTTAATAGAGGCCCAGTTATAGCCTGCAGTAGTCTTTCAATTATCAAGACAGTCCTGGTTGGAATGAGACACTAAGCAAAGTAGTGAAAAAGGCAAATGAACGATGTCTGATATTATGGAGAGCGATAGGTGTGTGTTGTGTGTGTGCTCCTATTGTCTCTACTAATGTTAATGTGCGTATAACTGTAAATAGTGGGGAGGTATCCCCCCCGAGAGAAACACACACACGGAGGGAGGGAGGGAGGGAGGGAGGGAGGGGGAGGGAGGGAGGGAGGGAGAGTCAATTTGGCATGAGGGTCTGCTATAAAAATGTATAGAAAGTGGTGTTGGGGGAAAAACACACAACATTATAAAATCTGTGCACACAAACAACAAGTGTACGGCAACAAAAAACAACACACATTTCTTCCCACAGGGCCGTGGGGTGAGACAGGGATGCAGCTTAAGCCCGCTTCTCTTCAACATATATATCAACGAATTGGCGCTGGCACTAGAACAGTCTGCAGCACCCAGCCTCACTCTACTAGAATCTGAAGTCAAATGTCTACTGATGATCTGGTGCTTCTGTCCCCAACCAAGGAGGACCTACAGCACCTAGATCTTCTGCACAGACTGTCAGACCTGGGCCCTGACAGTAAATCTCAGTAAGACCAAAATAATGGTGTTACAATAAAGGTCCAGGCGCCAGGACCACAAATACAAATTCCATCTAGACACTGTTGCCCTAGAGCACACAAACACTATACATACCTCGGCCTAAACATCAGTGCCACAGGTAACTTCCACAAAGCTGTGAATGAGCTGAGAGACAAGGCAAGAAGGGCATTCTATGCCATCAAAAATTCAACATACCAATTAGGATCTGGCTAAAAATACTTGAATCAGTTATAGAGCCCATTGCCCTTTATGGTTGTGAGGTCTGGGTTCCGCTCACCAACCAAGAATTCACAAAATGGGACAAACACCAAATTGAGACTCTGCTGCAGAATTCTGCAAAAATATGCTCCGTGTTCAACGTAGAACACCAAATAATGCATGCAGAGCAGAATTAGGCCGATACCCACTAATTATCAAAATCCAGAAAAGAGCCGTTAAATTCTACAACCACCTAAAAGGAAACGATTCCCAAATGTTCCATAACAAAGCCATCACCTACAGAATTCGAAAACAAATCCAATCTTGATAAACTCCCATATCTACTGGGTGAAATACCACCGTTTTCCATCACAGCAGCAAGATGTGTGACCTGTTGCCACAAGAAAAGGCCAACCAGTGAAGAACAAACACCATTGTAAATACCACCCATATTTATGTTGATTTATTTCCCTTTTGTACTTAACTTTTTGTACACCGTTACAACAATGTATGTTGACATAATATGACATTAGAAATGTCTTTAATCTTTTGGAACTTCTGTGAGTGTAATGTTTACTGTTCATTTTTTATTGTTTGTTTATTATCTATTTCACTTGCTTTGTTAACACATGTTTCCCATAGCAATAAAGGCCCTTAACTTGAATTGAATTGAGAGCGGGTACCTAATGTATTTCTCCATGTAGGTGTGACAGTATTCTGAGGCGTGTGGTCCTCCGTGTCCATCGAACACAGCCAAGTACAGGATGCTGTCACTGAGTCGAACCACCTGTAACCTGTCTTCATTCTCCCTCCGATGACCCAGCAGAGACGCAGTGCCCACATGGGACAAACTCACCTGAACGGAGTGGAGAGACAGGTTAGGGAGGAAGAGAGAGAGGAGAGAGGAGAGTGTGGGGGGAGAGAGGGACATATGACATTTTAAAGGTCCTTATTCTTTGGAAACTTTTGTGAGTAATGTTTACTGTTTATTTGTATTGTTTTTTTTCTCACTTTTGTTAATTATCTATTTAAAAAATCAAATCAAGTTTATTTGTCACATACACATGGTTAGCAGATGTTAATGCGAGTGTAGCGAAATGCTTGTGCTTCTAGTTCCGACAATGCAGTAATAACCAACAAGTAATCTAACTAACAATTCCACAACAACTACCTTATACACACAAGTGTAAAGGGATAAAGAATATGTACATAAAAATATATGATTGAGTGATGGTACAGAACGGCATGGGCAAGATGCAGTAGATGGTATAGAGTACAGTATATACATATGAGATGAGTAATGTAGGGTATGTAAACATTATATAAAGTGGCTAATGATAAGTTGATACATTTTCAATTTATTAAAGTGGCTGGAGTTGAGTCAGTATGTTGTTGGCAGCAGCCACTCAATGTTAGTGGTGGCTGTTTAACAGTCTGATGGCCTTGAGATAGAAGCTGTTTTTCAGTCTCTCTGTCCCTGCTTTGATGCACCTGTACTGACCTCGCCTTCTGGATGATAGCGGGGTGAACAGGCAGTGTGGTTGTCCTTGATGATCTTTATGGCCTTCCTGTGACATCGGGTGGTGTAGGTGTCCTGGAGGGCAGGTAGTTTGCCCCCGGTGATGCGTTGTGCAGACCTCACTACCCTCTGGAGAGCCTTACGGTTGTGGGCGGAGCAGTTGCCGTACCAGGCGGTGATACAGCCCAACAGGATGCTCTCGATTGTGCATCTGTAGAAGTTTGTGAGTGCTTTTGGTAACAAGCCGAATTTCTTCAGCCTCCTGAGGTTGAAGAGGCGATGCTGCGCCTTCTTCACGATGCTGTCTGTGTGAGTGGACCATTTCAGTTTGTCTGTGATGTGTATGCCGAGGAACTTAAAACTTACTACCCTCTCCACTACTGTCCCGTCGATGTGGATAGGGGGTGTTCCCTCTGCTGTTTCCTGAAGTCCACGATCATCTCCTTAGTTTGGTTGACGTTGAGTGTGAGGTTATTTTCCTGACACCACACTCCGCGCCCTCACCTCCTCCCTGTAGGCCGTCTCGTCGTTGTTGGTAATCAAGCCCACCTGTCACACCCTGACCTTAGAGATCCTTTTTATGTCTCTATTTTGGTTTGATCAGGGCGTGAGTTGGGGTGGGCATTCTATGTTTTCTATTTCTGTGTGTTTGGCCAGTGTGATTCTCAATCAGAGGCAGCTGTCTATCGTTGTCTCTGAATGAGAATCATACTTGGGTAGCCTGTTTTCCACCTGCGTTTGCGGGTAGTTGTTTTCTGTTTTTGTGTCGGCACCAGACAGAACTGTTTTGGTTTCGTTCTTTCTCTTTGTTATTATTTGTTGTTGGTTCTATTAATAAATCATGAACCACGATGCACTTTGGTCCACGTCTTCATGCCACGATGACCCTAACATCTCTTTTGTTGACGTTGACGTTGAGTGTGAGGTTATTTTCCTGACACCACACTCCGAGGGCCCTCACCTCCTCCCTGTAGGCCGTCTCGTCATTGTTGGTAATCAAGCCCACCACTGTAGTGTCGTCTGCAAACTTGACGATTGAGTTGGAGGCGTGCACGGGTGAACAGGGAGTACAGGAGAGGGCTGAGAATGCACCCTTGCGGTGCCCCAGTGTCGAGGATCAGGTGGAGATGTTGTTTCCTACCCTCACTACCTGGGGGCGGCCCGTCAGGAAGTCCAGGACCCAGTCGCACTGAAGATACAGTAACGGTCTGGCAGAGCAGGGAAACCCAGCCTCTGGTGATGTCTATGGGTTCCAGACTTCAGGCAGTCATTGACCCGAAAAGGTTTTGCAACCAAGTATTCAAATTTACAATTTAATTTATGATTATGTTAGTTTGTCCAATTACTTTTGAGCCCTTAAAATGGGAGGGGGGGCACATGTAAAAAGTGCTGTAATTCCTACACCGTTCTTCCTGATTTGGATGTAAATGACCTCAAATTAAAGCTGGAAGTCTGCACATTCAAATCCATTGCGGACAAAGCCAGAATGATAATAACGTGGTCAAAATATTAAATATTTATGGACGCGACTGTATATAACACATACCTGTGGGATGGGTTTCCTAGGAGACAGCAGAATGGGCTCCTCTATCCTACTGTCCCAGATCCCAAAGGAGTCCCAGGTGGTCGGTCGACCGCTAGCGTCAGGGACAAACCGAGCAGTACACTTCCACCGGACCTGGGCCGCACTGGGGAGGCTGGGGGGACAAGGGGAGGCTGGCGGGGACAAGGGGGACCGTGCAGTCAGAAAGGCAGTGTGGCGTCCGAACGGAGACCGACCGCAGCGTACCAGGTTGATGAACATAGTCGAAGACATGATCGCGGTTGGACTGTTTGAGATCTAGAGTAGAGGTTCGATGGAGGGTCTCTCCCTGGAGAATACAAGATGAAGATCACAGTCAGAGAGAGATGGGGGGAGTAGAGGGAGGGGAGGGTAGAGGGAGAGAGAGGGAGAGTAGAGGGAGGGGAGGGTAGAGGTAGGGGAGAGAGAGGGAGAGGGGGAGGGTAGAGGGAGAGAGGGGAGAGAGAGGGAGAGATGGGAGGGTAGAGGGAGAGAGGGGAGAGTAGAGGAGGGGGAGGGTAAGAGGTAGAGGGAGAGAGAGGGAGAGAGGGGAGGGTAGAGGGGAGAGAGGGGAGAGAGAGGGAGAGATGGGAGGGTAGAGGGAGAGAGGGGAGAGTAGAGGGAGGGAGGGTAGAGGAGAGAGGGGAGAGTAGAGGGAGGGGGAGGGTGAGGTAGAGGGAGAGAGAGGGAGAGAGGGGAGGGTAGAGGGAGAGGGAGAGAGAGAGATGGGAGGGTAAGGGGAGAGAGGGGAGAGTAGAGGGAGGGGAGGGTAGAGGAGAGGGAGAGAGAGAGAGAGAGGGAGGGGTAGAGGGAGAGAGAGGGAGAGATGGGAGGGTAGAGGGAGAGAGGGAGAGTAGGGGAGGGGAGGGTAGAGGTAGAGGGAGAGAGAGGGAGAGAGGGGAGGGTAGAGGGAGAGAGGGAGAGATGGGAGGGTAGAGGGAGAGAGAGGGAGAGATGGGAGGGTAGAGGGAGCGAGGGGAGAGAGGGGAGGGTAGAAGGAGAGAGGGAGGGTAGAGGGAGAGGGGGGGAGCGAGGGGAGGGTAGAGGGAGAGAGAGGGAGAGAGAGGGAGAGAGGGGAGGGTAGAAGGAGAGAGGGGGAGGGTAGAGGGAGAGAGAGGGAGCGAGGGGAGGGTGAGGGAGAGAGAGGGGAGAGAGGGAGAGAGGGGAGGGTGAATGAGGGAGAGAGAGGGAGCGAGGGGGAGTGGGAGAAGAGGGAGCGAGGGAGGGTAGAGGGAGAGAGGGGAGGGTAGAGGGAGAGAGAGGGAGCGAGAGAGAGATGTGCATGGCAGTGAAACATGGGGCCCACTTTTACAGTCCAAATATACATCATAACTACGGTATGTGGATACCCATTCAAAATAGTGGATTTGCCTATTTCAGCCACACCCGTTGCTGACAGGTGTATAAAATCGAGCACACAGCCATGCAATCTCCATAGACAAACACCGGCAGTAGAATGGCCTTACTGAAGTGGTCAGCGTCATAGGATGAAACCTTTCCAACAAGTCAGTCAAATTTCAACCCTGCTAGAGTGGAAAAATCCCTTTAGTGTTATTTGCTAGCTTGAGCTACAGAGGTTAGATGGCTAGTTAGCTACTGTCTTCAGTTGTGTAATTTATCATATATTGCCTATTCCACCGTTTGTAGAATGCATACCGGCATTTGAATATAGCGCAGGAAAGGGGATTCCGGACACACTGTGGACACGGTAGACCCATTTAAATGTAGGTGTAGACGCATGACAAGTTCATGATTTCCATGATCAGAAGTCTATGAACAGAACACTGTGACGACCCTGGGTTTATGCGCGGAGAGAGCGCTGGACTTAGGGCTTTAGAAGGTCGAGGATTCGAGACCTGCTTCCCTGCCTGATTCATGACACTGGTGTCAGAAGTGGGATCGGACCTTGCATCCACGACAGTGCGTGTGCTTGTCCGGTGAGCGTGTTCCTAGCGCGACGACCCGCTCTTTGAAAGAGGGTGTAACGACTCTGCTTGAGCGGCACAGCGCTGGGCTTCGGGCTAGAAAGTATTGGATTCGAGACCTGCTCCATGCCTTCATTACAATACTAAAACTCCCTGAACTGTAAAGTCTAGACACAGCCAGTAACAAAACAACTAGCCTATGTGTGAAAATGTAAAACAAGTGTCATGTACGGCACAAATAGCACGAGAGATGCCATGAGAACAATAACAAGGGATGCGTGGGTTATTCTATTTTCATTTAAAAAATACCACTAGAGAATACTCTGGCATCTAGTGTTATTTGTTGTGTTTTATATATGCAGGGATGTATTTAGTTGTATGTGGTCAACTACTCAAAGAAAAACACAACTATCATCAGAAACTGTAGAATAGAAGAAACCGACTAGATAGTTAATTCTACCTCATAATAAATCATCGGAATAGTACTGTCAGAAACGGGGGAAAAACGGACATTTCAACTCACTTTTGCAGTTCTTAATGGCTGAATGGGCCTTCCCGACGTGCAGGTGAAAACTGTTCCCAGCTCTGAATTGGTCTTGAGGGGCTTTGCTCCATGCATTTTAAACGGTGCCCTGACGCACCAATCATCATTCAAACAACACACGGCCAATAGGGTACAGGGGTGTGTGTGGTTTTGGCCGTGTGCCAGGTCTATTTGCGCCATGTAGTATCTCTCACTCTTGCCCCCCCCCTCCCAACCCCCTCTCTCTCTCTGTCTCTCTCTCTCTGTCTCTCTCTCTCTCTCTCTGTCTCTCTCTCTCTGTCTCTCTCTCTGTCTCTCTCTCTGTCTCTCTCTCTCTGTCTCTCTCTCATCTCTCTGTCTCTGTCTCTCTCTCATCTCTCTGTCTCTGTCTCTCTCTCATCTCTCTCTCTCTCTCTGTCTCTCTTCTCTCTCTCTCTCTCTCTCTTCTGTCTCTCTCTCTTCTGTCTCTCTCTCTCTCTTCTCTCTCTCTCTTATGTGTTTACATTGCCAAAACAAGTGAAATAGATAATAATCAAACGTGAAATAAACAATTAAATTAAGAGTAAACATTACGGAACGGAATGGAACGGAACGGAATGGAACGGAATCAAACACATAAAACCTCAAAGTTCCAAAAGAGTAAAGACATTTCAAATGTCATGTTATATATATATATAGAGAGAGTTGTAATGATGTGCAAATAGTTAAAGTACAAAAGGGAGCATAAATACTGTAAACATAAATATGGGTTTTATTTACAATGGTGTTTGTTCTTCACTGGTTGCCCTTTTCTTGTGGCAACAGGTCACACATCTTGCTGCTGTGATGGTACACTGTGGTATTTCACCCAGTAGATATGGGAGTTTATCAAAATCTGGTTTGTTTTCTAATTCTTTGTGGATCTGTGTAATCTGAGGGAAATATGTCTCTCTAATATGGTCATGCATTTGGCAGGAGGTTAGGAAGTGCAGCTCAGTTTCCACATTCTGTGGGCAGTGAGCACATAGCCTGTCTTCTCTTGAGAGCCAGGTCTGCCTACGGCAGCCTTTCTCAATAGCAAGGCTATGCTCACTGAGTCTGTACATAGTCAAAACATTCCTTAAGTTTGGGTCAGTCATAGTGGTCAGGTATTCTGCTACTGTGTACTCTCTGTTTAAGGCCAAATAGTATTCTAGTTTGCTCTGATATTTTTGTACATTTTTCTTTTTTTTTGTAATTATCTTTTTGTTTTCTCATGATTTGATTGGGTCTAATTGTGTTGCTGTCCTGGGGCTCTGTGGGGTCTGTTTGTGAACAGAGCCCCAGGACCAGCTTGCTTAGGGGACTCTTCTCTAGGTTATTCTCTCTGTCGGGGATGGCTTTGTCATGGAAGGTTTGGGAATCGCTTTTTTAGGTGGTTGTAGAATATAACGTCTCTTTTCTGGATTTTTGATAATTAGCGGGTATCGGCCTAATTCTGCTCTGCATGCATTATTTGGTGTTCTACGTTGTACACAGAGGATATTTTTGCGGAATTCTGCAGCAGAGTCTCAATTTGGTGTTTGTTCCATTTGGTGAATACTTGGTTGGTGAGCGGACCCCAGACCTCACAACCATAAAGGGCAATGGGCTCTATAACTGATTCAAGTATTTTTAGCCAGATCCTAATTGGTATGTTGAATTTTATGTTTGTTTTGATATCATAGAAGGCCCTTCTTGCCTTGTCTCTCAGCTCATTCACAGCTTTGTGGAAGTTACCTGTGGCGCTGATGTTTAGGCCAAGGTATGTATAGTTGTTTGTGTGCTCCAGGACAACGTTGTCTAGATGGAATTTGTATTTGTGGTCATGACGACTTGAACGCTCTCTCTCTCTCGATTCAATTTAAGGGCTTTATTGGCATGGGAAACATATGTTATCATTGCCAAAGCAAATGAAATAGATAATAAATAGATAAGCAATTGAAATACTCTTTTTCCTCTCTAACCCCGTCTTTCCGTTCCCTTGTTCCTGTTGTTCTACCCTGAACAAGGCAGTTAACCCACTGTTCCCCTGAACAAGGCAGTTAACCCCACTGTTCCCCTGAACAAGGCAGTTAACCCCACTGTTCCCCTGAACAAGGCAGTTAACCCACTGTTCCCCTGAACAAGGCAGTTAACCCACTGTTCCCCTGAACAAGGCAGTTAACCCACTGTTCCCCTGAACAAGGCAGTTAACCCACTGTTCCCCTGAACAAGGCAGTTAACCCACTGTTCCCCTGAACAAGGCAGTTAACCCACTGTTCCCCTGAACAAGGCAGTTAACCCACTGTTCCCCTGAACAAGGCAGTTAACCCCACTGTTCCCCTGAACAAGGCAGTTAACCCACTGTTCCCCTGAACAAGGCAGTTAACCCACTGTTCCCCTGAACAAGGCAGTTAACCCACTGTTCCCCTGAACAAGGCAGTTAACCCACTGTTCCCCTGAACAAGGCAGTTAACCCCACTGTTCCCCTGAACAAGGCAGTTAACCCCACTGTTCCCCTGAACAAGGCAGTTAACCCACTGTTCCCCTGAACAAGGCAGTTAACCCACTGTTCCCCTGAACAAGGCAGTTAACCCACTGTTCCCCTGAACAAGGCAGTTAACCCACTGTTACCCTGAACAACAAGGCGGTTAACCCACTGTTCACCCGGCGCCGAAGTCTTGGAGGTTGATTAATGCAGCCCCCGCACCTCTCTGATTCGGAGGGGTTGGGTTAAATGTGGGAAAAACATTTCAGTTGAAGGCATTCAGTTGTACAACTGACTAGTTATCCCCCCTTTACCTTTCCCTATGTTTTCTAATAGAGTCAATGTAATGGAACGGAATGGAACGGAACAGAATGGAACGGAATGGAATGAAACGGAATGGAACGGAATGGAACAGAATGGAACGGAATGGAATGGAACGGAATGGAACGGAACGGAATGGAACGGAATGGAACGGAATGGAACGGAACGAATGGAACGGAATGGAACGGAATGGAATGGAGCGGAACGGAATGGAATGGAACGGAACGGAATGGAATGGAACGGAACGGAATGGAACGGAATGGAACGGAATGGAACGGAATGGAAGGCAGAACGGTATCAAACATAAAACCTATGGAAACGTGTGTGACTCTGTTCCATTAATTCCATTCCAGCCATTACAATGAGCCCGTCCTCCTACGGCTCCTCCCACCAGCCTCCTCTGGTGTGTTAACCCTTTAACTGTAGCACTGTCTGTCTCTGTGAGAATTAAAATGAGAACAGTATCACTCCCCCCCCTTTGTACACTGCTGCTACTCGCTGTCTGTTTGTTACCTATGCATAGACACTTCGCCCCCACCTACACACTGACTTGGTACAGGTGCCCCCTGTATATTTGATATCTGTCTCTGTCCACTAGAGGGAGACACATCCTCTTATCAGTAGAGCTGTTCACACACCAGCATGTCCATGGAATGAAGGTATGAGATGATTCCTCTGGCTATACTGATTCCTCATAGACTGATTCCTCTGGCTATACTGATTCCTCATAGACTGATTCCTCTGGCTATACTGATTCCTCATAGACTGATTCCTCTGGCTATACTGATTCCTCATAGACTGATTCCTCTGGCTATACTGATTCCTCATAGACTGATTCCTCTGGCTATACTGATTCCTCATAGACTGATTTCTCTGGCTATACTGATTCCTCATAGACTGATTCCTCTGGCTATACTGATTCCTCATAGACTGATTTCTCTGGCTATACTGATTCCTCATAGACTGATTCCTCTGGCTATACTGATTCCTCATAGACTGATTCCTCTGGCTATAGTGTGTGATCAGGGAACACCATCAACCCGTTCTCCAGCTGGTTTGTGTCTCCCTTTAAATAAAATATCCCTGCGAACATGCACCGTTACTTGAATACAGTGTGAATAATTCAAACAGCCTCTGTGAGAGAGAGAGAGAGAGAGAGAGAGAGAGAGAGAATATTTCCATATATCTTTCTAAATAGAAGTAGGGCACGTATTCCACACGGAATGAAACAATGAACAAACACAGGGTTTTCTTCCAATTTTGAAAGACTTTAGTTTTTCCAGATAAATTCAAATCATGTGTAGTGAATAGAGTACATAAATAGAACAATAAATATTCTCTCAAAGTCCTAAAAGAAACAGGAGGTGAGGTGAGCCCCCTCCTCTATCAGTATGGCAGTGTTAATACACAGGGCCCAATCCCCAAATGGACCCCTAAACTCTACGTCCCATTCACTTATGGAGATCTGAGTGGATTTGACAGGTGTACGCAATATGGTAATAGCTCCCACCTTGCCCTCTGATAGGCTAGGTAGGACGTTTGCCCCTTTTATTGCTAACACCAATCAAATCCTCTCAGAGCTAACTCTGTTAGCAATTACATCAAGAGTCTAACGTATGACCCAGTACTAGACACTGTGTCCTGTGGGAGATACAAGAGACACGCCTTTTCATTCCACTGATCACATCACGACCCCCAGTACAACTTCCTAACCTCCACCCACCTCCCTCGCAAGGCCTCTAAGTGCAGAATAAAAGCTCTCTGTGTGTGTGTGTGTGTGTGTGTGTGTGTGTCAGCGTGGGGATTCTAACAGAGGAAGTGGATGAAATATTAACCAACAGTAAAAGCAGAAAGCTTCTGAAATGCTGAGGCAATCTGTCCTGTTGTATTACAGCTGGCTGGAAATAGGCCATCGAAATGACACGCACTTTCCCATTGCCCACATGTTCCAGATATCCTGGTTAGAGGACTCACAGGACTGCTGTTTATTACGAGCAGGATTTCTGGACACCTGGGGACATCTTGGGGAAAGTTAATGGAATAGTAGAGCTACTACGAGTTAGCTAAAACGGAGTGCTACAATATACTGTATCATATTAATAAAGTTACTTCGAAGTCCTGGAATGTGATCATATACTGTATCATATTAATAAAGTTATTTTAAAGTCCTGGAATGTGATCATATACTGTATCATATTAATAAAGTTACTTTGAAGTCCTGGAATGTGATCATATAGTGTAAAATATGAATAAAGTTATTTTAAAGTCCTGGAATGTGATCATATATAAGATATATAAGATAAATAAAGTTATTTCTTGCCACAGTGTTTGTTGTTGTTGTTGTATTTTACCCCCTCCCCCAATTTCGTGATATCCAATTGCAATCTTGTCTCATCGCTGCAAATCCCCAACGGGCTCGGGAGAGGCGATGGTCGAGCGTTCTCCGAAACGTGACTCACTAAACCGTACTCCTTAAACACCCTCCCCGCTTAACCCAGGGAGCCAGACGCACCAACGTGTCGGAGGACACACCGTTCAACTGGCGATCAAAGTCAGCCTGCAGGCACCCGGCCCGAGGAGTCGCGAGAGCGCGATGAGCCAAGTAGAGCCCCCACCGGCCAAACCCTCCTCTAACCCAGACGACACTGGGCCAATTGTGCGCCGCTCTATGGGACTCCAGGTCACGGCTGGTTGTGACACAGCCTGGGATCGAACCCGGGTCTGTGGTGGCGCTTCAAGCACTCGTGAAGCCCTATACTACAGGGTTCTTGCTCCATTCCTATACAGTACTAATACAGTGTATTCCATTGTGTCACAGTAAAATGTACAATTAATGTATTTATGTTAGTGTTAGTCTAAACTATTATACAAAATACCACCTATGATCTCCTCAGTGAAAACAGCTGATGTGAATATATATTGAGTCTCTCCTCAGTGAAAACAGCTGATGTGAATATATATTGAGTCTCTCCTCAGTGAAAACAGCTGATGTGAATATATATTGAGTCTCTCCTCAGTGAAAACAGCTGATGTGAATATATATTGAGTCTCTCCTCAGTGAAAACAGCTGATATGAATGTATATTGAGTCTCTCCTCAGTGAAAACAGCTGATGTGAATATATATTGAGTCTCTCCTCAGTGAAAACAGCTGATGTGAATATATATTGAGTCTCTCCTCAGTGAAAACAGCTGATATGAATATATATTGAGTCTCTCCTCAGTGAAAACAGCTGATGTCGATAAACAGCGTATTGTAGCTACTCTCAGACATACTTGAGAATCATATAACCGTATGGCCTTTTTCCCGTTTTAGCTACAAACTCATCTTCTTCGTTCAATGATACAGTGATACAGTATAGGTCATGGTCCGTGTCCCAAAATGCCCCCCCACCCCCTTATTCCCTGTATGGGCTCTGGTCAAAAGTAGCACACTATAGGGTGTAACAGAGTGCCTTCTGGGACATAACCTTGCTGTTCGTGTGTGGCTACTGTCTTGGCTAACAGCAGATAGGTGTTATCACAACAAAGCGTGACAGTTGTCCATAGTTTGGGGGGGGTTGTGTCCTTGTGCTACCAACAGTTGACGGATTGAACATCTCTGAGAACGACTCCAAGATACAACTGTAGAAAATGTATCCTCGTTCTTCTTCTTCTTCTTCTTCTCCTCGTAATCAGATTCCAGGAACAGGTTTGCTGTTCCAGGATGTTCTAGATTAGAACCAGTGGGAGGCTGCCGAGGGGGAGGAGCATCATAATAATGGAGGCTGCCGAGGGGGAGGAGCATCATAATAATGGAGGCTGGGAAAGAGTCAATGGAATGATAGCAAACAACATGGAAACCATGGAAACCAGGTGTTTGGTGTATTTTATACCATTCCACTAACTCCGCTCCAGTCGTAACCACGAGCCCGTTCCCCCCAATTAGAGGGCCACCAACCTCCTGTGACTATAATGTTGTTCTAGAATATCCATCCGTGAACATTCTGGAATGCCCACGAACATTCCTGAAAATTCTCTCACTTCCTGGCGGGTGATGTTCTAGAACGGATCTACAATCTAGATTTAGAACGTTCTAGAATGTTTCGTCTGTAAACATTCCAAACATTCCGAGGTCCTATCACATCCCGGCGGGCGATGCGGGAGGTTTCCTGCAGCATCCCGGTCGGCATATTGACCGGAAAACGCTCCTCTTCTTCTTCTTCTCCTTCCACTTCTTCGCTCCGGAGAGGGAACCTCCAGGGAGACAGACTTCCGTAGTGTTCCGATGCGTTTCTCGTGCTCTCGGATCTTACACTGCAGGTGTGACTGGATGGCGAACCCCAGACTCTCTAGATCCACCGACGCGCCGTACACCTCCCAGGTCATCCCTTGTTCGTCCCAAACCACGTTCTGCACCGGCCCAGAGTCCTTCCTCTCCTGTTCGGGGTCACCAGCTCGTTCTGGATTCTCCGCAGTCAGTTTGGTGGTACTCTTCCCTGGGTCTGGCTGGAACAGGTCCGATCCAGTCTGGTTCCATTCCAACCCCGGTTTCTGTTTGTCTCTGCCTGAGCCTGGTTTGCGTCTGTGGGTCCTGTAAGAGGAGGAGTGGGAAGGAGAGGAGTGGGTTCTGTGTTTGTGGCTAGTCTTGGTACCTGAATTGTCTGTCTGTCTGGTTTTAGCTTTGCTGTGGGTCTCAGATGGTTTCTGCTGCTTGTCGTTGGTGACACTGGTCGGCAGCTCCTCATTGGTGGTCGGCAGCTTATCTTTACTGCTCGGGTGCTCTGATTGGCTGCAGAGCTCGATATCTATCTGACAGATGTGTTGGAATGGGGCTAGGCCAATAGGAATGCAGCACAGGGGCGGGGCTACTGCATTCAGTCCCGCCTCCTGGTTCTGCGGTGTGACCAACCTTGACTGACAGCTCTGTAAACCAATCAAAGGCCCCAGTTCTCCATTTAACCCCTGACCTCTGACCTGCTGGTCCATGCAGAGGTCACAGACAAGGATACTCCCCCTCTGAACCCCAGCTGTCAGCCCATTGGAATGTGAGTCTGTGTCTCTCTGTCCATCACTAGCAACCCCTTCCTGTTTCCCTGCGTTGCCACGGTGAGTGCGTAGTGACAGGGTGAGCAGGCGGGGGCTGGTAGTGGCGGAGCGGTCACACACCTCCACTACAGCCTGAACCCCACCTCCCTCCGGGCCTCACCCCAGGAACGCATCACCTCGCTGGGGTTAGTCATGGTGCCGGCCTCTTTACGCACTCTGGAGCTCCAGGTCCCTGGAGGCTGGTGTTTATCCTTCTCCTCCTTTCTTCCCATTTCTTTCTTCCCCTTCTCCGTTGCCCTTGACGACGCTTCATTGTTGTTGCCGCCGGTGACGGCGATGACATTTCTATCTCCCATGTGACTCGGGTCTCCCAGCGGGACTCCAGGTGGTTTGGTCTCCCACAGCAACCGGCCTGCGCAATCGTCATCCCGGCGATACTCTGGGGGATGGACGTCCCTCTCCAGGGCCTCGCACGTTGCCGCCGTGTCACTCTGCTGCATGGCCTTCTGGGATAGCGTAGGTCCTGCGGACATTCCCCCTCCTGACAGACAGGTGACTCTCTGTGATGTCATCGTCCCCGTCGACGACCCCTCTGAGACTTTGGCGGCCATTTTGGATTCCAATTGGCGAGCTGCGTTTTCTAGAGTCGTCTCTGTGTTGTCCGTTGCCGTGGCAAAGGGGTCAGGGTCAGGAATGGAGAATTATGGGGTGTGTTGCCCTTGACCCCTAGTGATCCCATCGACAGGTCAGAGTCCGAAGCTCGTCCCCTGTGATGATGTCAGAGGTGGTTGATGTGAGCATCACGTCAACGGTGGTTCTACATTTGGGGCTTGAGGTGGCCAGAGGGGCGGGTGGTGGAGCAGGACCTTTAGAACTATAACCCTTCTGATTATCCTTAGAACCCTGCATGGTTCTGGAAGCCGAGGGCTTGGAGCTCACCGCAGACAAGTGATGGGTTCTGGAGTGTTCTACTTTGGAGCTGGCATCCCAGGTGTGTTCTGTTCGGTGTGTGTGTGTTTTAGGGCTCGTGGTGTGTTTGATGTTGGGAGACCTCAGCCTTCGGTCGCTGCTAGTAGTGGTCGTGTGTATGGTGTGTGTGGTGTGTGAGGAGTGTGTGTGCGTGTGTGTGTCCGTCTTCAGGGGGAGAGCCATAGGGATCCTGCTTTTCTTAGCTTCCTCTCTCTCAGGCGTTGTTAGTGGTTTTAATACCCCTCCTCCTCTCCCTCCTCCGCTCACATCTATACTCCCTCCTTTACTCTGCGATGATCCCTCCTTTCCCGTGCAATCAGCCCTCAGACAGGAAGGGGAGGTGCCACTACCAAGTCCTCCATTCAACTTCCTGGTATCCGCGGCGACATGGGGGGAGGCCTCACCTGGCGACAGTTGGAGATTGAGTTTAGGCTCCACCCCCCGGTTGGTGTTGGGTTCTGTGTTGCCGAGGACGTCAACAAGCATAGCCACACCTCCTGCGCGGGGCGACTCCATCTGTGCGACCACCGTCCTCCGCTTGGAATCCGGGGGCGTTTCCATGGCAATGCGGTTGTCTTCTAGAACCCCTCAGGTACAGTTAGAAGTGAATTGATTGGTTGTTGGAGTCAATGGTTGAGCTTCACATTGATAGCCTGGTGGAGAATGACCAAATGTATATTATAGTCATTAGGCTTACTTGAATTGCAGTACAATAAATGTGTTATTGGAAAATAGATATGATTTCTCTCAACACACATTTTGAATATTTGCTTGGAAAAAAACAGTGTCAGGATTCTACATTTGTTGTCACTGATGATACTCTGAAGTACAGATGTGACGAAACTAAATATCCCCCACCTTCTTATCTCCTGTCCTCTCACCTCCCTTCATCTCCTCTCCTTTCCCTTCCCTTCCTCTCCTGTCCTCTCCTCTCCCCTCATCTCCTCCCCTCCCTTCTTCTCCTTTCTTCTCCTCCCCTCATCTCCTCACCTCCCCCATCTCCTCCCCTCCCTTCCTCTCCCCTCACCTCTCCTTTCCCTTCTCCTCCGTTCCTCTCCCCTCATCTCCTCCCCCTCCCCTCCTCTCCCCTCACCTCTCCTTTCCCTTCTCCTCCCTTCCTCTCCCCCTCACCTCCCCTCATCTCCTTTCCTTTCCCCTTTTTTTTAACCCTTCCTCTCCCCTCACCTCCCCTCATCTCCTCCCCTCCCTTCTTCTCCTGTCCTCTCCCCTCACCTCCCCTCATCTCCTCCCCTCCCTTCTTCTCCTCTCCTCTCCTCTCCCCTTCTCACTTCTCTCCCCTGCCCTGCCCTCATCTCCTCTCCTTTCCCCTCTTCTCCTATCCCCTCCCCTCCCTTCCTCTCCTGTCCTCTCCCCTCACCTCCTCTCCTTTCCCCTCCCATCTTCTCCTATCCCCTCCAGCCCTCTACTCTCCTCTCCTCTCCCCTCATCTCATCTCTCCCCTGCCCTGCCCTCATCTCCTCTCCTTTCCCCTCACCTACCCTCATCTCCTTTCCCCTCTTCTCCTTTCCCCTCCCTCCCTTTCTCTCCTGTCCTCTCCACTCACCTCCTCTCCTTTCCCCTCCCATCTTCTCCTATCCCCTCCAGCCCTCTCCTCTCCCCTCATCTCCTTTCATCTCCTATCCCCTCCCCCTCCTCTCATGTCCTCTCCCCTTCTCTCCTGTCATGTCCCCTAACCTCCCCTCCTGTTCTCTCCTCTCCTCATCTCCTTTCATCTCCTCTCCTTTCCCCCCCCCTCCCCTCCTCTCATGTCCTCTCCTATCACCCCCCCTCCTGTTCTTTCCTCTCTCTACTCTCCTGGGTTATCTTCCTGCAAATCTAAAACTTATCAGGACCATCATTGACACCAGCCCTTATATTCACCTCATCTATAGCCTATAGGTTAATATATAAACATCCCTGAAACCTAATGTGAGTTAAATAAAACATATGAATCTAAATTAACGTTTATACCGGAAACGACAGCTTTACACACAACCAACGGGTAAATAAACTAGCCCACGCCTCATACACACGTACCTTTCGCTCGTATTCCACTACCTGAAGTTACTGTCGACCTTGCGAAGGAATCCATAACGTTATCAGCCTATAGGGAGGCACAGAACGTCTTAGAAAGATCGCGTTTTCTTTCAGTTATTTAGCAGAAAATCCACGGTTATTTTGAATCGTTTTTTTTGTTTTGTTTTTGTCAAAGCGATGACGATACACTTGCAATGCGCGTCCTTCTTGGTGCGTCGTTCATTTGTCAGTGAACGCGACTCGCTACCCTTTGCATACAGTAGGTGAATGAATGAAACGATGCATTCATTAGGGGCGGAGACAGAGATGGAGATGGGAGATCCTAGAGTCTGGAGGGAGGTGAGAGAGTGAGAGAGAGAGAGACAGAGAGAGAGAGCGCGCGGCAGGGTTCCACCACGCCTTCAAGGATGGATACACGAAAACATCACGGGGCAGAGAGAGCAGAGGAAAATAGAAGACGGGCAAAATAGAAGAGAATCCGAGCTAACTAGGTCGCGAGTCTCAAGTTATCATACACTTTTTCTATAAGCTATTTAACCCCCTAATAGGAGGGTTTCGTAAAGCCTACACAAGAAGTGTGTTGATCATTTTCAGGGGTCTTGGTGCTACACAGTGGCGATTTTAGCATGTAAATCTTGTTGGGGCAAGCTCCCCAAAATGTTGTAAATGCATGACAGCAAAGCCGCTAAACAACACTAAACAATACATTAATTGCACTATATAACGGTGACAAATGGTGCCCAAAAACTGTTAGGGTCTACATAACGCTGTCCCAACAGCAGAGCTTTCTTTCCAGCACCATGGAGTGAATCCTTACTGCTACACCTGGCTATTAGTGAAGCCTTGTCTGGCAGCGAAACAGTTCATTCAGCCTCATTTACTGCCTTAAAAAAAACATGGCTGACTTGTGGTTTCTACTGACAGTTGAGATGTACAAAACAATGGCATAAGGGGAAGATAAGTGGATAAAAGGCAAATCCATCATTTCTATTAAGACATGGACTTTGTCAATATAACTATTTGTTCAGCACTTTGAATGGCAGCTACAGAATTCTCCCTGTACACCAAGTCAGGACCTTATGATAAATAAAGGGGGGGGCATATAAGCAGACAATGAAAGCTTTAACAATATTCAATGATACAATTTCTCTTAAACAGGCTATAGGCTACATGTACACCACCAAGTTAGAACAGTAGGCGAAGTAATGAAAGGGACCAAGTTATTAGGACGAAGCACATGTGGTCCTAACAGCTTACTGCACAACATACACTTAGTATTACTTAGCTACAGTATACATATCTCCCTGGTATATTACTGCACAACATACACTTAGTATTACTCTCTTATCTACAGTATACATATCTCCCTGACATTACATTATTCATGCAGCAGCATACAAGACATTTTTGGACTCACCTTCTTGTGCTGTTCTCACAGCGATCCTTGTGGGCAAATTTTGGCATTAAAGTCTGGCATTCTCTGCACTTATGGTGCTTCCAAGAGAACCGGGCCCTGTGGGGGAAAAACAAGGTTGATTCATGACGTCGGTGATCTTCAGATCGGAGCTCTAGAAAGAGGCCAGAGTTCCTGACTTGGAATTCAGAGTTGGACCGTATTATCCCATTCGGAGCACGTTTTTTTCAAAGTTCTCAGTTGTTTTAAAGTCACTGAAGCCTGAGATTTCCCAGTTCTGAGTTTCCAGTTGTTTTGAAATGCGGCAGAAGTCATGCTGGATAGACAGCATGGACAATGTATTCAACCGTTTCTGGCCCATTGTGATAGATGTGAATGTTTATCCTTTTAAGCTTGGAAAAGAGACCCTTAAACCCAGACTTGGACCACACACCCACTCCACTGAAGAGCAGGCTAATGATTGCTTTGCAATGCTTGCAGTTAGCCACTGATTCCTTCAAAACCACTCATTGCTGAATTTGCGATTTCCAACTTGTGTAATGTTTATGTCCAATGGCCGATGAGCACCGATACGTTTTATCTATCATTTATTTTCATGGATTGAAAAGGATTTGCCAGGAGATTGTCAATTTGATTCATGATGATTGCTTGTCAGCTTGCTAGCTAAGATTTTGAAAGTATGACGTTGACATGTACAGGTACAAAGCTACGGTAGATATCATTTTATCTTTGCCAATGACCTTGAGCCTTCTTGGATGGGCACTTCTAATGTAACTCTGTGGCAGCACCCGAGGGGCTTGAATTTTCAAGCTCTCCCTGTAGATTTTGAGGTGACGTGGTGTCCCTATGAGTGACAGAACACTGAGCCAATCACGGCGCAACTACAGCACATTACCAACCCCTACGCTCTGTATTTTTCCGCTGGCTGCCCCACCACCACAGAAAGCACTGACATGAAGGTCAGTCAATCCGTAAAATGTCAAGAACGTTTAAAGTTTCTTCAAGTGCAGTCGCAAAAACAATCATGTATGGCTACCCCAGCATTCTGCTCTTAGTGGGACTATCATTTGTTTTTCAACAGGACAATGACCCAACACACCTCCAGTCTGTTTAAGGGTTATTTGACCAAGAAGGAGATTGATGGAGTGTTGCATTAGATGACCTGGCTTCCACAATCACCTGACCTCAACCCAGTTGAGATGGTTTGGGATGAGTTGGACGGCAAAGTGAAGGAAAAGCAGCCAACAAGTGCTCAGCGTATGTGGGAACTTCTTCAAGACTGTTGGAAAAGCATTCCAGGTGGAGCTGGTTGAGAGAATGTCAAGAGCGTGCAAAGGGTGGCTACTTTGAAGAATCTCAAATATAAAATATATTATGATTTGTTTAACACTTTTGTTAACTACATGATTCCATATGTGTTATTTCATAGTTTTGATATTTTCACTATTATTCTACAATGTAGGAGGTGTGTCCAATCTATTGACTGGTTCTGTGTATATTATAATCTTTGTCTGGACAGGTGGGGCTCAACACAGGTGGGGCTCTGCGCTACCTGCCCTGAATGAAGGTGTAACGGTTTTCTTCTGGGGAAAGAGAGGCGGACCAAAATGCAGCGTGGTTAGTTTTGTACATCTTTAATAAAGATGAAAATACAACAATCTACAAAACAAGAAACATGAAAAAAACGAAACAGTCCTATCTTGTGCCACAAACACAAAGACAGGAACAATCACCCACGAAACACTCAAAGCATATGGCTGCCTAAATATGGTTCCCAATCAGAGACAACGATAAACACCTGCCTCTGATTGAGAACCATATCAGACAGCCATAGACATTGCTAGAAAACCCCACTAAGCCACAATCCCAATACCTACAAAAATCCCAATACCTACAAAAACCCCAAGACAAAACACACCACATAATAAACCCATGTCACACCCTGGCCTGACCAAAATAATAAAGAAAACACAAAATACTAAGACCAGGGCGTGACAGAACCCCCCCCCCAAGGTGCGGACTCCAGGCCGCACACCAAAACCCATAGGGGAGGGTCCGGGTGGGCGTCTGTCCATGGTGGCGGCTCCTGCGCTGGACGTGGACCCCACTCTAACAAAGTCTTAGTCCGCATGCATCGCGTCCTTTGATTGGCGACCGTCACCGCCGACCTGGGCCTAGTAACCCTCACCAAGGGCCCCACTGGACTGGACCCCACGGCACTGGCGGCGCTGGGCAGACGGGTGGCTCAGGCGGCGCTGGGCAGACGGGTGGCTCAGGTGGCGCTGATGGCGCTGGGCAGACGGGAAGCTCCGGCAACGCTGGACTGAGGGGCTCCGGCAGCGCTGGACTGAGGCGCTCTGGCGCCTCTGGACTGAGGGGCTCTGACGCCTCTGGACTGAGAGGCGGGAGCTCTGGCAGTGCTGGACTGAGGGGTTCTGGTGGCTCTGGACTGAGGGGCTCTGGCGCCTCTGGACTGAGGGGCTCTGGCGCCTCTGGACTGAGGGGCTCTGGCGCCTCTGGACTGAGGGGCTCTGGCGCCTCTGGACTGAGGGGTGGAAACTCCGGTAGCGCCGGACAGGAGGGAGCACCTGTGTTGATGGGACGGAGAGACAGCCTGGTGCGGGGTGACGGCACTGGTGATACCGGGCTGGGGATTAGCACCTCAGGGCGAATGCCTTGCATACTATGCCAAACCAACAGCCTTCTCTCTATTCTGTCCAATACATCCTCAACACTCTCAGACTCAGCACTCAGCTTCGCCGACAGCTCCAATTCCATCCATGACTCCTTACTGTAAACAGGGGGAGTTGGCTCAGGTCTGACTCCTGACTCTGCCACACTCTCCCTGTGCCTCCCCCCAATAATTTTTTGGGGTTGCCTCGGGCTTCCAGCCGCTCTGCCGTGCTAGCTCCTCCTGCTGCTGCTTTTGCTGCTGCTGTTGCTTCTCCTGCTGCTGCTGTTGTTGCTGCCTCTGTTTACCACGCCGCTTGGTCCTTGGTTGTTGGGTGATTCTGTAACGGTTTTCTTCTGGGGAAAGTGAGGTGGACCAAAACGCAGCGTGGTTACTGGTAAACATCTTTAATAAAGATGAAAATACAACAATCTACAAAACAAGAAATGTGAAAAAACTGAAACAGTCCTATCTGGTGCCACAAACGCAAGAAGAAAACCCAAAATACTAAGACCAGGGCATGACAGACGGACCGTCACTGGTGCTACTTATCTCTCCTATCAATATAGGACCGTTCTATTCTATTATTTTATATTCTAACTGTCTGAATTTAAATCATGACATTTCTCTATTCTCTTCTTCTTATTGGGTTGAATGTATAATTAATTAGACAACTTGACTATTTGGTTTTTAAACTTTTAGCTTTGTAATAAATAAATTACATTTCCCCCTAAGCAGAAGAAACAGGAAGTAGGAAGTAACACTGCAACATCAATAGAACATAAACAAAGCCCCTAGACCACATATGTCAGAGTCAAGGCCCGCGGGCCACATCCGACATTTCTGACATTGCCCAGTTGTCAATTTTCATCCGCGGAGTGGACTCCAGCCTAAGCGTGACAGAGGAGTTTTTGGCTTTACGTCCTATGCATGGCACAACTACGGGGCATGATTTGTATGAAGAGGTGTCAAGATGTGTAAATGAGATGGAGCTGCCTTGGGAAAAACTCGTGGGTTTGACAACCGACGGAGCACCTGCGATGTGTGGACACAGGAGCGGACTGGTGGCGAAGATACGGGAAAAGATGCAAGAGGAAAACGCGACAGGTGAGCTGACAGCTTATCATTGTATCATACACCAGGAAGCGTTGTGCGGTAAAGCCTTGAAAATGGAGCATGTAATGAGCATCATCACGCGCACAGTTAACTTTATCAGAGCCAAAGGTTTGAATCACCGCCAGTTCAAGGCATTTCTGACGGAGTTAGAAACGGAGCATGGTGATTTGCCTTATCACACAGAGGTGCGATGGCTAAGCCAGGGAAAGGTGCTTCAAAGATGTTTCGAGCTTCGTGAGGAGATTTGTCTGTTCTTGGACAGCAAAGGGAAAGACACAACACAACTCCGAGACGAAATGTTTCTGTGTGAAATGGCTTTTCTGTGTGACATTACGAGTCATCTGAATGCAATGAACTTGCAGCTGCAGGGTCGGGATCATGTCATCTCTGATATGTACAGTACAGTGAAGGCATTTAAAACCAAACTGACTCTGTGGGAGACGCAGATGCGGAAAGAAAATTTGAGCCACTTTCCCAGCTGCCAGACCATGAAAGAGAAGCTCTCTACCAGTGCGTTCCCGAGCGCACAGTTGGCTGATAAAATAGGTATGCTTGCCGCTGACTTTCGACGCCGATTTGCTGACTTTGAAGCACAAAAAAGCAGGTTGGAACTGCTCGGTAACCCATTTGCTGTTGACGTGGAAAGCTCACCACCAAACCTCCAAATGGAGTTGATTGACCTCCAATGCAATGATGCACTGAGGGCAAAATATGCGGCAGTGGGTGCTGCGGAGTTCGCCCGTTTCCTCCCCGACACAATGCCCCAGCTGCGCATCCAGGCTGCTCAAACGTTGTCTATGTTTGGCAGCACATACCTGTGTGAAAAACTTTTTTCTTTGATGAACCTGAACAAAACATCACACAGAAGTCGACTTACTGCTGAACACCTCCACTCAATTCTGAGGATTTCCTCAGCTCAGAGCCTTACCCCGAACATTGATGAACTTGTGGAAAAGATGGGACACCACCAAGTATCACCCTCAACCTCAAACAAGTGAACATTACTGTGCAATCACATATTCAGAGTTTTTACTCAGTTCAAGTTTAAAAGTTAAAGTTTAATATTTGTTTTCACTGCATGTTACTTCTCCTTAAACAAAGTGTTGTTTTTGATTAATAGATTTTTGCACTTTATTTTATTGTATTTCAATCCAATTATATTTTAAAAATATTTCAGTTGAGTGGATGATAGAAAATTGCTATTATTGTTTTTTTCTTTGAAGTAAATTTAGCCCACTTTTGCTAAAATAGAAAATATAGGCTACTGATGGTGCCTTGAATACCGGTTTCTTTCATTTAATGTTCATGTTATGGGGATTTTTATATAAAGGAAATTTGTCTTTTGTGTCTGTTGAAAATTAAAGATTACTGACAGAGCCATAAGAAAATATTGCTTTATTTATCTGATCATATTGGAATATATTTGTTAGGTTTTCAGTAGGTTCAATTAGGTTCACTAGACTATATGCGTCATTTAAAAAATTTTCAATGAACATTCGAACAGTCCGGCCCTCGGCTTGTAGCTAAATTTTTTATTTGGCCCTCCGTCCATTTGACTTTGACACCCCTGCCCTAGACCTTCTCGATGCTGTAGTTTACTGGAATATATAAACCTATTATTACTCAAATCACACCAGCTTGAAGTTGAACCTATTGGCTTATCAAAACCAACCCAAATCACACCAGCTTGAAGTTGAACCTACTGGCTTTTCAAAACCAACCCAGATCACACCAGCTTGAAGTTGAACCTACTGGCTTATCAAAACCAACCCAAATCACACCACATTGAGGTTGAATCTACTGGCTTATCAAAACCAACTCAAATCACACCAGCTTGAAGTTGAACCTACTGGCTTATCAAAACCAACCCAAATCACACCAGCTTGAAGTTGAACCCAGTGGCTCATCAAAACCAACCCAAATCACACCACATTGAAGTTGAACCTACTGGCTTATCAAAACCAACCCAAATCACACCAGCTTGAAGTTGAACCTATTGGCTTATCAAAACCAACCCAAATCACACCAGCTTGAAGTTGAACCTACTGGCTTATCAAAACCAACCCAAATCACACCAGCTTGAAGTTGAACCTATTGGCTTATCAAAACCAACCCAAATCACACCAGCTTGAAGTTGAACCTACTGGCTTATCAAAACCAACCCAAATCACACCAGCTTGAAGTTGAACCTATTGGCTTATCAAAACCAACCCAAATCACACCAGCTTGAAGTTGAACCTATTGGCTTATCAAAACCAACCAAAATCACACCAGTTTGAAGTTGAACCTACTGGCTTATCAAAACCAACCCAAATCACACCAGCTTGAAGTTGAACCTACTGGCTTATCAAAACCAACCCAAATCACACCAGCTTGAAGTTGAACCTACTGGCTTTTCAAAACCAACCCAGATCACACCAGCTTGAAGTTGAACCTACTGGCTTATCAAAACCAACCCAAATCACACCAGCTTGAAGTTGAACCCAGTGGCTCATCAAAATCATCATAACATAATGATGGATCCCAGGAACCGACTGAGGAAGGAACCCCAGGAAGGGAGGTAATGGAGTCCAGGTGAGTGTCATAACATAATGATGGATCCCAGGAACCGACTGAGGAAGGAACCCCAGGGAGGGAGGTAATGGATTCCAGGTGAGTGTCATAACATAATGATGGATCCCAGGAACCAACTGAGGAAGGAACCCCAGGGAGGGAGGTAATGGAGTCCAGGTGAGTGTCATAACGTAATGATGGATCCCAGGAACCGACTGAGGAAGGAACCCCAGGGAGGGAGGTAATGGAGTCCAGGTGAGTGTCATAACGTAATGATGGATCCCAGGAACCGACTGAGGAAGGAACCCCAGGGAGGGAGGTAATGGAGTCCAGGTGAGTGTCATAACGTAATGATGGATCCCAGGAACCGACTGAGGAAGGAACCCCAGGGAGGGAGGTAATGGAGTCCAGGTGAGTGTCATAACGTAATGATGGATCCCAGGAACCGACTGAGGAAGGAACCCCAGGGAGGGAGGTAATGGAGTCCAGGTGAGTGTCATAACGTAATGATGGATCCCAGGAACCGACTGAGGAAGGAACCCCAGGGAGGGGAGGTAATGGAGTCCAGGTGAGTGTCATAACGTAATGATGGATCCCAGGAACCGACTGAGGAAGGAACCCCAGGGAGGGAGGTAATGGAGTCCAGGTGAGTGTCATAACGTAATGATGGATCCCAGGAACCGACTGAGGAAGGAACCCCAGGGAGGGAGGTAATGGAGTCCAGGTGAGTGTCATAACGTAATGATGGATCCCAGGAACCGACTGAGGAAGGAACCCCAGGGAGGGAGGTAATGGAGTCCAGGTGAGTGTCATAACGTAATGATGGATCCCAGGAACCGACTGAGGAAGGAACCCCAGGGAGGGAGGTAATGGAGTCCAGGTGAGTGTCATAACGTAATGATGGATCCCAGGAACCGACTGAGGAAGGAACCCCAGGGAGGGAGGTAATGGAGTCCAGGTGAGTGTCATAACGTAATGATGGATCCCAGGAACCGACTGAGGAAGGAACCCCAGGGAGGGAGGTAATGGAGTCCAGGTGAGTGTCATAACGTAATGATGGATCCCAGGAACCGACTGAGGAAGGAACCCCAGGGAGGGAGGTAATGGAGTCCAGGTGAGTGTCACAACGTAATGATGGATCCCAGGAACCGACTGAGGAAGGAACCCCAGGGAGGGAGGTAATGGAGTCCAGGTGAGTGTCACAACATAATGATGGATCCCAGGAACCAACTGAGGAAGGAACCCCAGGGAGGGAGGTAATGGAGTCCAGGTGAGTGTCATAACATAATGATGGATCCCAGGAACCGACTGAGGAAGGAACCCCAGGGAGGGAGGTAATTGAGTCCAGGTGAGTGTCATAACGTAATGATGGATCCCAGGAACCGACTGAGGAAGGAACCCCAGGGAGGAGGTAATGGAGTCCAGGTGAGTGTCATAACGTAATGATGGATCCCAGGAACCGACTGAGGAAGGAACCCCAGGGAGGGAGGTAATGGAGTCCAGGTGAGTGTCATAACATAATGATGGATCCCAGGAACCGACTGAGGAAGGAACCCCAGGGAGGGAAGTAATGGAGTCCAGGTGAGTGTCATAACATAATGATGGATCGCAGGAACCGACTGAGGAAGGAACCCCAGGGAGGGAGTTAATGGAGTCCAGGTGAGTGTCATAACGTAATGATGGATCCCAGGAACCGACTGAGGAAGGAACCCCAGGGAGGGAGGTAATGGAGTCCAGGTGAGTGTCATAACGTAATGATGGATCCCAGGAACCGACTGAGGAAGGAACCCCAGGGAGGGAGGTAATGGAGTCCAGGTGAGTGTCATAACGTAATGATGGATCCCAGGAACCGACTGAGGAAGGAACCCCAGGGAGGGAGGTAATGGAGTCCAGGTGAGTGTCATAACGTAATGATGGATCCCAGGAACCGACTGAGGAAGGAACCCCAGGGAGGGAGGTAATGGAGTCCAGGTGAGTGTCATAACGTAATGATGGATCCCAGGAACCGACTGAGGAAGGAACCCCAGGGAGGGAGTTAATGGAGTCCAGGTGAGTGTCATAACGTAATGATGGATCCCAGGAACCGACTGAGGAAGGAACCCCAGGGAGGGAGGTAATGGAGTCCAGGTGAGTGTCATAACGTAATGATGGATCCCAGGAACCGACTGAGGAAGGAACCCCAGGGAGGGAGGTAATGGAGTCCAGGTGAGTGTCATAACGTAATGATGGATCCCAGGAACCGACTGAGGAAGGAACCCCAGGGAGGAGGTAATGGAGTCCAGGTGAGTGTCATAACATAATGATGGATCCCAGGAACCGACTGAGGAAGGAACCCCAGGGAGGGAGGTAATGGAGTCCAGGTGAGTGTCATAACGTAATGATGGATCCCAGGAACCGACTGAGGAAGGAACCCCAGGGAGGGAGGTAATGGAGTCCAGGTGAGTGTCATAACGTAATGATGGATCCCAGGAACCGACTGAGGAAGGAACCCCAGGGAGGGAGGTAATGGAGTCCAGGTGAGTGTCATAACGTAATGATGGATCCCAGGAACCGACTGAGGAAGGAACCCCAGGGAGGGAGTTAATGGAGTCCAGGTGAGTGTCATAACGTAATGATGGATCCCAGGAACCGACTGAGGAAGGAACCCCAGGGAGGGAGGTAATGGAGTCCAGGTGAGTGTCATAACGTAATAATGGATGCCAGGAACCGACTGAGGAAGGAACCCCAGGGAGGGAGGTAATGGAGTCCAGGTGAGTGTCATAACGTAATGATGGATCCCAGGAACCGACTGAGGAAGGAACCCCAGGGAGGGAGGTAATGGAGTCCAGGTGAGTGTCATAACATAATGATGGATCCCAGGAACCGACTGAGGAAGGAACCCCAGGGAGGGAGGTAATGGAGTCCAGGTGAGTGTCATAACATAATGATGGATCCCAGGAACCGACTGAGGAAGGAACCCCAGGGAGGGAGGTAATGGAGTCCAGGTGAGTGTCATAACGTAATGATGGATCCCAGGAACCGACTGAGGAAGGAACCCCAGGGAGGGAGGTAATGGAGTCCAGGTGAGTGTCATAACGTAATGATGGATCCCAGGAACCGACTGAGGAAGGAACCCCAGGGAGGGAGTTAATGGAGTCCAGGTGAGTGTCATAACGTAATGATGGATCCCAGGAACCGACTGAGGAAGGAACCCCAGGGAGGGAGGTAATGGAGTCCAGGTGAGTGTCATAACGTAATGATGGATCCCAGGAACCGACTGAGGAAGGAACCCCAGGGAGGGAGGTAATGGAGTCCAGGTGAGTGTCATAACGTAATGATGGATCCCAGGAACCGACTGAGGAAGGAACCCCAGGGAGGGAGGTAATGGAGTCCAGGTGAGTGTCATAACGTAATGATGGATCCCAGGAACCGACTGAGGAAGGAACCCCAGGGAGGGAGGTAATGGAGTCCAGGTGAGTGTCACAACGTAATGATGGATCCCAGGAACCGACTGAGGAAGGAACCCCAGGGAGGGAGGTAATGGAGTCCAGGTGAGTGTCACAACATAATGATGGATCCCAGGAACCAACTGAGGAAGGAACCCCAGGGAGGGAGGTAATGGAGTCCAGGTGAGTGTCATAACATAATGATGGATCCCAGGAACCGACTGAGGAAGGAACCCCAGGGAGGGAGGTAATTGAGTCCAGGTGAGTGTCATAACGTAATGATGGATCCCAGGAACCGACTGAGGAAGGAACCCCAGGGAGGGAGGTAATGGAGTCCAGGTGAGTGTCATAACGTAATGATGGATCCCAGGAACCGACTGAGGAAGGAACCCCAGGGAGGGAGGTAATGGAGTCCAGGTGAGTGTCATAACATAATGATGGATCCCAGGAACCGACTGAGGAAGGAACCCCAGGGAGGGAAGTAATGGAGTCCAGGTGAGTGTCATAACATAATGATGGATCGCAGGAACCGACTGAGGAAGGAACCCCAGGGAGGGAGTTAATGGAGTCCAGGTGAGTGTCATAACGTAATGATGGATCCCAGGAACCGACTGAGGAAGGAACCCCAGGGAGGGAGGTAATGGAGTCCAGGTGAGTGTCATAACGTAATGATGGATCCCAGGAACCGACTGAGGAAGGAACCCCAGGGAGGGAGGTAATGGAGTCCAGGTGAGTGTCATAACGTAATGATGGATCCCAGGAACCGACTGAGGAAGGAACCCCAGGGAGGGAGGTAATGGAGTCCAGGTGAGTGTCATAACGTAATGATGGATCCCAGGAACCGACTGAGGAAGGAACCCCAGGGAGGGAGGTAATGGAGTCCAGGTGAGTGTCATAACGTAATGATGGATCCCAGGAACCGACTGAGGAAGGAACCCCAGGGAGGGAGTTAATGGAGTCCAGGTGAGTGTCATAACGTAATGATGGATCCCAGGAACCGACTGAGGAAGGAACCCCAGGGAGGGAGGTAATGGAGTCCAGGTGAGTGTCATAACGTAATGATGGATCCCAGGAACCGACTGAGGAAGGAACCCCAGGGAGGGAGGTAATGGAGTCCAGGTGAGTGTCATAACGTAATGATGGATCCCAGGAACCGACTGAGGAAGGAACCCCAGGGAGGGAGGTAATGGAGTCCAGGTGAGTGTCATAACGTAATGATGGATCCCAGGAACCGACTGAGGAAGGAACCCCAGGGAGGGAGGTAATGGAGTCCAGGTGAGTGTCATAACGTAATGATGGATCCCAGGAACCGACTGAGGAAGGAACCCCAGGGAGGGAGGTAATGGAGTCCAGGTGAGTGTCATAACGTAATGATGGATCCCAGGAACCGACTGAGGAAGGAACCCCAGGGAGGGAGGTAATGGAGTCCAGGTGAGTGTCATAACGTAATGATGGATCCCAGGAACCGACTGAGGAAGGAACCCCAGGGAGGGAGTTAATGGAGTCCAGGTGAGTGTCATAACGTAATGATGGATCCCAGGAACCGACTGAGGAAGGAACCCCAGGGAGGGAGGTAATGGAGTCCAGGTGAGTGTCATAACGTAATAATGGATGCCAGGAACCGACTGAGGAAGGAACCCCAGGGAGGGAGGTAATGGAGTCCAGGTGAGTGTCATAACGTAATGATGGATCCCAGGAACCGACTGAGGAAGGAACCCCAGGGAGGGAGGTAATGGAGTCCAGGTGAGTGTCATAACATAATGATGGATCCCAGGAACCGACTGAGGAAGGAACCCCAGGGAGGAGGTAATGGAGTCCAGGTGAGTGTCATAACGTAATGATGGATCCCAGGAACCGACTGAGGAAGGAACCCCAGGGAGGAAGGTAATGGAGTCCAGGTGAGTGTCATAACGTAATGATGGATCCCAGGAACCGACTGAGGAAGGAACCCCAGGGAGGGAGGTAATGGAGTCCAGGTGAGTGTCATAACGTAATGATGGATCCCAGGAACCGACTGAGGAAGGAACCCCAGGGAGGGAGGTAATGGAGTCCAGGTGAGTGTCATAACGTAATGATGGATCCCAGGAACCGACTGAGGAAGGAACCCCAGGGAGGGAGGTAATGGAGTCCAGGTGAGTGTCATAACATAATGATGGATCCCAGGAACCGACTGAGGAAGGAACCCCAGGGAGGGGAGGTAATGGAGTCCAGGTGAGTGTCATAACGTAATAATGGATGCCAGGAACCGACTGAGGAAGGAACCCCAGGGAGGGAGGTAATGGAGTCCAGGTGAGTGTCATAACGTAATGATGGATCCCAGGAACCGACTGAGGAAGGAACCCCAGGGAGGGAGGTAATGGAGTCCAGGTGAGTGTCATAACATAATGATGGATCCCAGGAACCGACTGAGGAAGGAACCCCAGGGAGGGAGGTAATGGAGTCCAGGTGAGTGTCATAACGTAATGATGGATCCCAGGAACCGACTGAGGAAGGAACCCCAGGGAGGGAGGTAATGGAGTCCAGGTGAGTGTCATAACGTAATGATGGATCCCAGGAACCGACTGAGGAAGGAACCCCAGGGAGGGAGGTAATGGAGTCCAGGTGAGTGTCATAACGTAATGATGGATCCCAGGAACCGACTGAGGAAGGAACCCCAGGGAGGGAGGTAATGGAGTCCAGGTGAGTGTCATAACATAATGATGGATCCCAGGAACCGACTGAGGAAGGAACCCCAGGGAGGGAGGTAATGGAGTCCAGGTGAGTGTCATAACGTAATGATGGATCCCAGGAACCGACTGAGGAAGGAACCCCAGGGAGGGAGGTAATGGAGTCCAGGTGAGTGTCATAACATAATGATGGATCCCAGGAACCGACTGAGGAAGGAACCCCAGGGAGGGAGGTAATGGAGTCCAGGTGAGTGTCATAACGTAATAATGGATGCCAGGAACCGACTGAGGAAGGAACCCCAGGGAGGAGGTAATGGAGTCCAGGTGAGTGTCATAACGTAATGATGGATCCCAGGAACCGACTGAGGAAGGAACCCCAGGGAGGGAGGTAATGGAGTCCAGGTGAGTGTCATAACATAATGATGGATCCCAGGAACCGACTGAGGAAGGAACCCCAGGGAGGGGAGGTAATGGAGTCCAGGTGAGTGTCATAACGTAATGATGGATCCCAGGAACCGACTGAGGAAGGAACCCCAGGGAGGGAGGTAATGGAGTCCAGGTGAGTGTCATAACGTAATGATGGATCCCAGGAACCGACTGAGGAAGGAACCCCAGGGAGGGAGGTAATGGAGTCCAGGTGAGTGTCATAACGTAATGATGGATCCCAGGAACCGACTGAGGAAGGAACCCCAGGGAGGGAGGTAATGGAGTCCAGGTGAGTGTCATAACGTAATGATGGATCCCAGGAACCGACTGAGGAAGGAACCCCAGGGAGGAGGTAATGGAGTCCAGGTGAGTGTCATAACGTAATGATGGATCCCAGGAACCGACTGAGGAAGGAACCCCAGGAGGGAGGTAATGGAGTCCAGGTGAGTGTCATAACGTAATGATGGATCCCAGGAACCGACTGAGGAAGGAACCCCAGGGAGGAGGTAATGGAGTCCAGGTGAGTGTCATAACGTAATGATGGATCCCAGGAACCGACTGAGGAAGGAACCCCAGGGAGGGAGGTAATGGAGTCCAGGTGAGTGTCATAACGTAATGATGGATCCCAGGAACCGACTGAGGAAGGAACCCCAGGGAGGGGAGGTAATGGAGTCCAGGTGAGTGTCATAACGTAATGATGGATGCCAGGAACCGACTGAGAAGGAACCCCAGGGAGGGAGGTAATGGAGTCCAGGTGAGTGTCATAACGTAATGATGGATGCCAGGAACCGACTGAGGAAGGAACCCCAGGGAGGGAGGTAATGGAGTCCAGGTGAGTGTCATAACGTAATGATGGATCCCAGGAACCGACTGAGGAAGGAACCCCAGGGAGGGAGGTAATGGAGTCCAGGTGAGTGTCATAACGTAATGATAGTTCCCAGGAACCGACTGAGGAAGGAACCCCAGGGAGGGAGGTAATGGAGTCCAGGTGAGTGTCATAACGTAATGATGGATCCCAGGAACCGACTGAGGAAGGAACCCCAGGGAGGGAGGTAATGGAGTCCAGGTGAGTGTCATAACGTAATGATGGATCCCAGGAACCGACTGAGGAAGGAACCCCAGGGAGGGAGGTAATGGAGTCCAGGTGAGTGTCATAACGTAATGATGGATCCCAGGAACCGACTGAGGAAGGAACCCCAGGGAGGGAGGTAATGGAGTCCAGGTGAGTGTCATAACGTAATGATGGATCCCAGGAACCGACTGAGGAAGGAACCCCAGGGAGGGGGAGGTAACGGAGTCCAGGTGAGTGTCATAACATAATGATGGATCCCAGGAACCGACTGAGGAAGGAACCCCAGGGAGGGAGGTAATGGAGTCCAGGTGAGTGTCATAACGTAATGATGGATCCCAGGAACCGACTGAGGAAGGAACCCCAGGGAGGGAGGTAATGGAGTCCAGGTGAGTGTCATAACGTAATGATGGATCCCAGGAACCGACTGAGGAAGGAACAGGGAGGGAGGTAATGGAGTCCAGGTGAGTGTCATAACGTAATGATGGATCCCAGGAACCGACTGAGGAAGGAACCCCAGGGAGGAGGTAATGGAGTCCAGGTGAGTGTCATAACGTAATGATGGATCCCAGGAACCGACTGAGGAAGGAACCCCAGGGAGGGAGGTAATGGAGTCCAGGTGAGTGTCATAACGTAATGATGGATCCCAGGAACCGACTGAGGAAGGAACCCTAGGGAGGGAGGTAATGGAGTCCAGGTGAGTGTCATAACGTAATGATGGATCCCAGGAACCGACTGAGGAAGGAACCCCAGGGAGGGAGGTAATGGAGTCAGGTGAGTGTCATAACGTAATGATGGATCCCAGGAACCGACTGAGGAAGGAACCCCAGGGAGGGAGGTAATGGAGTCCAGGTGAGTGTCATAACGTAATGATGGATCCCAGGAACCGACTGAGGAAGGAACCCCAGGGAGGGAGGTAATGGAGTCCAGGTGAGTGTCATAACGTAATGATGGATCCCAGGAACCGACTGAGGAAGGAACCCCAGGGAGGGAGGTTATGGAGTCCAGGTGAGTGATGATGGATCCCAGGAACGGTGTACCGGCGACGTCGAACGCCGTAGGGGAAGAGATGGAGTAGACTTGACAACCCAAATCCTATAGGCATTCATCACTGTTTATCTGTGTATTGAGATGGAAAGATATGTATGTATTTGAATGAAGGTATTATGTCTCTCTAATGTGAACTTCCAGGCCGTGTATCTCCTCTCTCTGGCGTCATCCTGTATATACTAACAGGGCCGTTGTTGCCTAGAAACCAGCCATGACTGTCACGAACACCTGTGTGTGTGTGTGTGTGTGTGTGTGTGTGTGTGTGTGTGTGTGTGTGTGTGTGTGTGTGTGTGTGTGTGTGTGTGTGTGTGTGTGTGTGTGTGTGTGTGTGTGTGTGTGTGTGTGTGTGTGTGTGTGTGTGTATGTGTGTGTGTGTGTGACTATGAGAATGTTCTAGGGCTATGAAATATATTCTTCCCCACAACAACAGCTTTCTTCTTAAAAGTTTATCATAAGGGCTTTCTGTCTCTCTTGGTTTCTACAGTTGAAGTCTGAAGTTTACATACACTTAGGTTGGAGTCATTAAAACTCGTTTTTCAACCACTCCACAAATATCTTGTTAAAACAAACTATAGTTTAGGCAAGTCGGGTAGGACAGCTACTTTGTTCATGACACAAGTCATTTTTCCAACAATTGTTTACAGACAGATTATTTCACTTATAATTCACTGTATCACAAATCCAGTGGGTCAGAAGTTTACAAACATTAAGTTGACTGTGCCTTTAAACAGCTTGAAAAATTCTAGAAAATGATACCATGGCTTTAGAAACTTCTGATAGGCTGATTGACATAATATGAGTCAATTGTAAATGAGAACATGTTCTCAACTTGCCTACCTGGTTAAATAAAGGCGAAATAAAAAAATAATACACGAGTCAATTGGCGGTGTACCTGTGGATGTATTTCCAGCCCTACCTTCAAACTCAGTGTGTCTTTGCTTGACATCGTGGGAAAATCAAAAGAAATCAGCCAAGACCTCAGAAAAAAATTGTAGACCTCCACAAGTCTGGTTCATCCTTGGGAGCAATTTCCAAATGCCTGAAGGTACCATGTTCATCTGTACAAACAATAGTATGCAAGTATAAACACCATGGAACCACGCAGCCGTCATACCGCTCAGGAAGGAGACGCGTTCTGTCTTCTAGAGATGAGTCTACTTTGGTGCGAAAAGTGGAAATCAATCCCAGAACAACAGCAAAGGACCTTGTGAAGATGCTGGAGGAAACGGGTACAAAAGTATCTATATCCACAGTAAAATTAGTCCTATATCGACATAACCTGAAAGGCCACTCAGCAAGGAAGAAGCCACTGCTCCAAAACCGCCATTAAAAAGCCACACTACGGTTTGCAACTGCACATGAGGACAACGATCATAATTTTTGGAGAAACACCCTCTGGTCTGATTAAACAAAAATAGAACTGTTTGGCCATAATGACCATCATTATGTTTGGAGGAAAAGGGAGTAGGCTTGCAAGCTGAAGAACACCATCCCAATCGTGAAGCACGGGGTGGCAGCATCATGTTGTGGGGGTTCTTTGCTGCAGGAGGGACTGGTGCCCTTCACAAAATAGACGGCATCATGAGGCAGGAAAATCATGTGGATATACTGAAGCAACATCTCAAGACATCAATCAGGAAGTTAAAGCTTGGTCACAAATGGGTCTTCCAAATGGAGAATGACCCCAAGCATACTTCAAAGTTGTGGCAAAATGGCTTAAGGACAATAAAGTCAAAGTATTGGAGTGGCCATCAGAAAGCCCTGACCTCAATCCTATAGAAAATCTGTGGGCAGAACTGAAAAACGGTGTGCGAGCAAGGAGGCCTACAAACCTGACTCAGTTACACCAGCTCTGTCAGGAGGAATGGGCCAAAATTCACCCAACTTATTGTGGGAAGGTTGTGGAAGGCTACCCGATACGTTTGACCCAAGTTAAACAATTTATAGGCAATGCTACCAAATACTAATTGAGTGTATGTAAACTTCTGACCCACTGGGAATGTGATGAAAGAAATAAAAGCTGAAATAAGTAATTCTCTCTACTATTATTCTGTCATTTCACATTCTTAAAATAAAGTGGTGATCCTAACTGACCTAAGACCAGGTATATGTAAACTTCTGACTTCAACTGTATATCTATCTGGTATTAAACAACATCATACTCACAATTGTAATATTTGTGTTGTGGAGAAATGACCAGGCAGGAGACGGGAGTACAGTTAGTTTTAGTTTAGTCGAAACCCCTCGAGCTCTACGGTTCCTCGTGCTCTACGGTTCCCTCGTGCTCTACGGTTCCCTCGTGCTCTACGGTTCCCTCGTGCTCTACGGTTCCTCGTGCTCTACGGTTCCCTCGTGCTCTACAGTTCCCTCGTGCTCTACAGTTCCCTCGTGCTCTACAGTTCCCTCGAGCACTACAGTTCCCTCGAGCTCTACAGTTCCCTCGTGCTCTACAGTTCCCTCGTGCTCTACAGTTCTCTCGAGCTCTACAGTTCCCTCGTGCTCTACAGTTCCCTCGAGCTCTACAGTTCCCGGCACCCCAGTGCCAGTGCATTTCCTATTAGGTGTAGTAACGTAACACTGCCGTAATGCATTACTGCTTAGTAACAGCACAGGAACTAACATAAACAGATGTAGATTCCAGATACTACAGCAATGTATTAAATCCGTCATGTGTTATGGCTGCTGCGAATTTTCGAAACTTTTTGTTAAAAATCACGCAACATTTCAACATCCTGCTACTCATGCCAGGAATATAGTATATGCATATGATTAGTATGTGTGCATAGAAAACACTCTGAGGTTTCTAGAACTGGTTCAATGGTGTCTGTGACTATAACAGAACGAGTTCCGTTGTCAAAATCGCAAGAAACCTGATCACAAAATCGACAAAGAAAAAAATCCACCCGCCAGTCTCGGTATTGTCTATCGCTTCCCATAATTGATGGGACTGGGCTTGCAGTTCCGGCAGCTTCCACGCGATGGCGCCAGTGTTGTGATTTCCAGGGAACTTTATCCTTGGTCGGATTAGTGAATGGCACATCCTGTCTTCGGGTCCGCAGCTGGAAACAATGGAGGTGACAAAATGGACTTCGTTTTCCAAACTTGTAGCTATTGAATACAGATTGCTCCGTGATCAATTTGATCGTTTATTAACGTTTACTAATACCTAAAGTTGGATTACAGAAGTAGGTTGAAGTGTTTTGTCAAAGTTTATAGGCAACTTTATGAATTTTTAAAAATGACGTCGCGTTGGGAAACGTAACTTTTTTCATGGATTTCACGGTGTTCATAAATTGACATTTTGGGTATATATGGACCGATTTAATCGAAAAAAAGACCCAATTGTGATGTTTATGGGACATATAGGAGTGCCAACAAAGTAGCTCGTCAAAGGTAATGAATGTTTTATATTTTATTTCTGCTTTTTGGGTAGCGCCGGCTATGCTAATTTCTTTGTTTACGTCCCCTTTGTGTGTTTCTGGGGGGCTGCATGCTATCAGATAATAGCTTCTCATGCTTTCGCCGAAAAGCATTTTACAAATCTGACATGTTGGCTAGATTCACAACGAGTGTGGCTTTAATTGAGTACCTTGCATGTGAGTTTTAATGAAAGTTTGAGTTGTATCGAGTACAATTAGTTGGCGCTCTGGAATTTTCGCTGATTTGGTTCCTGTACAGGTACAGCAGCCGTAAAAGGTTGTTTAAAGGGGCAATGGGAAGTAGAAACAATAACAAAGCATGTTCCCCGCCCCTGTTTTGGTAAAAATAAAAACTGAGGGTTGGGGCTGGAGTAATGTATGAATGCCAGGTCTGACCGGTCATGATATGGCCAGCAGGTGGCTTAGCAGTTGGAGCACTAGACCAGTAACTAAGATGTTGCTCGTTCAAATCCCTGATCCAACAAGGTGAAAAATCTGCCCATCTACCCTAGAAGATTGCTCCAGGGTTGCCGTTGGTAACGGCTGGTAACTGCCACCCAGAAGATAATGTCTGGCTGTGATCCCGCACCCAGAAGGGGGAGTTGGGATAACGGCTGGCTGTGACCCCACCCCCAGAAGAGGGAGTTGGGATAACGGCTGGCTGTGACCCCGCCTCCAGAAGAGGGAGTAGGGATAACGGCTGGCTGTGACCCCGCCCCCAGAAGAGGGAGTTGGGATAACGGCTGGCTGTGACCCCGCCCCCAGAAGAGGAAGTTGGGATAACGGCTGGCTGTGACCCCGCCTCCAGAAGAGGGAGTAGGGATAACGGCTGGCTGTGACCCCGCCCCCAGAAGAGGGAGTTGGGATAACGGCTGGCTGTGACCCCGCCCCCAGAAGAGGGAGTTGGGATAACGGCTGGCTGTGACCCCGCCCCCCAGAAGGGGAGTTGGGATAACGGCTGGCTGTGACCCCGCCCCAGAAGAGGGAGTTGGGATAACGGCTGGCTGTGACCCCGCCTCCAGAAGAGGGAGTAGGGATAACGGCTGGCTGTGACCCCGCCCCCAGAAGAGGGAGTTGGGATAACGGCTGGCTGTGACCCCGCCCCAGAAGAGGAAGTTGGGATAACGGCTGGCTGTGACCCCGCCCCCAGAAGGGGGAGTAGGGATAACGGCTGGCTGTGACCCCGCCCCCAGAAGGGGGAGTTGGGATAACGGCTGGCTGTGACCCCACCCCCAGAAGAGGGAGTAGGGATAACGGCTGGCTGTGTCCCCACCCCCAGAAGAGGGAGTAGGGATAACGGCGGGCTGTGACCCCACACCCAGAAGAGGGAGTTGGGATAACGGCTGGCTGTGACCCTGCCCCCAGAAGAGGGAGTAGGGATAACGGCTGGCTGTGACCCCGCCTCCAGAAGAGGGAGTAGGGATAACGGCTGGCTGTGACCCCGCCCCAGAAGAGGGAGTAGGGATAACGGCTGGCTGTGACCCCACCCCCAGAAGAGGGAGTATGGATAATGGCTGGCTGTGACCCTGCCCCCAGAAGAGGGAGTTGGGATAACGGCTGGCTGTGACCCTGCCCCCAGAAGAGGGAGTTGGGATAACGGCGGGCTGTGACCCCACCCCAGAAGAGGGAGTAGGGATAACGGCTGGCTGTGACCCCACCCCAGAAGAGGGAGTAGGGATAACGGCTGGCTGTGACCCCGCCCCAGAAGAGGGAGTTGGGATAACGGCTGGCTGTGACCCCGCCCCAGAAGAGGGAGTAGGGATAACGGCTGGCTGTGACCCCACCCCAGAAGAGGGAGTTGGGATAATGTCTGGCTGTCTGGCTGATAATTTAACCATGTTTTGTTCGTGTTTGTTTATATTTACTTTGTTTACAAACATTGGAGTAAAACAAGGTTTTTTTTTTGGGGGGGTTCTGATGGAGTGTGACAGTTGAACAGAGTTCATCAGGCATCTATAAGTTATATTCTTCAACAATCTATGAATATATATATAATGAAGTTTTCTATTTTTTATTCTGTAACAACTGCTGATTCCCCTTTAATTCCCAAACGTTAGATTTTAAAATCATCCCTTAGTTCTAGAATCCTCTCCCAGCACATCATACCGTCTCACACAGCCTTCTCTGGTGGTACACCATTGGTCAGCAGTCACTTAGGTCACACACTCCCCAGGGCCCTTAACCAATAGGACGCTCTATCCCAGATGCTACCTGTCCTCACCATCTGTCTAAGATTGTATCCCAAATGGTAGCATATTCCCTATATAGTGCACTTCTTCCTTATATAATGCGCTGCTTGACCCGATGACTCTGGTCAAAAGTAGTGCACTATATAGGGAATAGGGTGCTATAGTAGTGCACTATATAGGGGAAAGGGTGCCATTTGGGACGAAGCCCACGCATTGTCCTGTCAGGTACTTGTAGTGTACTTGGTGGGTACTTAGGCTTCGTGCCACACTGTTAGTTGTCATTTGGTCGATGGCAGAGGTACGCAGTGAGGTGGAGACCAGTTCTCTAGGTCTAGGAGCCCCAGAGTCGGCAGATTACCCCCAGCTACCACACCCTGCTGCAGACTCTACGCTGCCTGTAGCAGAGCCCCTGAAGGTACCGGAGGACCCCAGCCAGAGACACAGGCTGAGCCTGACACCTGTCCATTGCCACCCAGGAGGATGTGGGAGGACAGCTTCGACACAGAGAAGTGAGTTTGATTCTAGAAGGGGTTCTGTCTGTGTTCTATCCAGTGTCCTGTGTTCTAAAGTGTTTCCTGTTTCCTGAGCGTTCTGTCAAATGTTATAGTCTAGTGTGTTTTGTGTTCTAGAGGTTCTGTCTAGTGTTCTGTGTTCTAGAAGGTTCTGTCTGTATACTAGTCTAGTGTTCTGTGTTCTCGAAGGTTCTGTCGGTGAAATAGTCTAATGTTTTGTGTTTCAGACTAAGTGTTCCGTCTGTGTTCTAATGTTCTGTGTTCTCGAGGGTTCTGTCTATGTTGTAGTCTAGTGTGTTAATCTAGAGGGTTCTGTCTGCATTCTAGAATGGGACAGAATCATCGGCAGGAAGCTGATAACTAATATAGTTCACCGTCTTTAAAATTGGTATCTTGTGAGAGTTATCAATCATATCAGATCCACATTTCACAGACAGGCTACACACACAGCCGCACACACACACACACACACACACGCTACGCTACACCCCCCCACCACACTAACTCTGTGTATTCTCCTCTGCCAGTTACTCAGCGGTGTCGTGGAGGCAGTATTTTGACCAGTCGGAGGACATCCCAGTAGGACCGTCAGAGACCAGAGATGTGTTCAGGGTCTACAGGAACGGTACTGATGGACCACTACTGGTTCTGCTGCACGGAGGAGGACACTCTGCCTTGTCCTGGGCTGTTTTTACTGTGAGTCCACTATCTTTACAATTATCATCTACAGCTCGGTGAACGCCGTTCACAATCCTGCAAGGTTACATGCCTTCCACAGAGTTCAGTCCTGTCTGACCCATTACTCTGAACCATTACTCTGACCCATTACTCTGAACTATTACTCTGACCCATTACTCTGAACTATTACTCTAAACTGAACCATTACTCTGAACCATTACTCTAAACCATTACTCTAAACTGAACCGTTACTCTAAACTGAACCATTACTCTAAACTGAACCATTACTCTAAACTGAACCATTACTCTAAACTGAACCATTACTCTAAACTGAACCATTACTCTGAACCATTACTCTAAACCATTACTCTAAACTGAACCGTTACTCTAAACTGAACCATTACTCTAAACGGAACCATTACTCTAAACTGAACCATTACTCTGAACCATTACTCTGAACCATTACTCTGAACCATTACTCTGACCCATTACTCTGAACCATTACTCTGAACCATTACTCTGCCCCATTACTCTGAACCATTACTCTGAACCATTACTCTGAACTATTACTCTGAACCATTACTCTGACCCATTACCCTGACCCATTACTCTAAACTGAACCATTACTCTGGCCCATTACTCTGAACTATTACTCTGACCCATTACTCTGAACCATTACTCTGAACCATTACTCTGCCCCATTACTCTGAACCATTACTCTGAACCATTACTCTGAACTATTACTCTGAACCATTACTCTGACCCATTACCCTGACCCATTACTCTGACCCATTACTCTAAACTGAACCATTACTCTGGCCCATTACTCTGAACTATTACTCTGACCCATTACTCTGAACTATTACTCTGACCCATTACTCTGAACCATTACTCTGAACTATTCCTCTAAACTGAACCATTACTCTGAACCATTACTCTAAACCATTACTCTAAACTGAACCGTTACTCTAAACTGAACCATTACTCTAAACTGAACCATTACTCTAAACGGAACCATTACTCTAAACCATTACTCTAAACTGAACCATTACTCTAAACTGAACCATTACTCTAAACTGAACCATTACTCTAAACTGAACCATTACTCTAAACCATTACTCTAAACTGAACCATTACTCTAAACTGAACCATTACTCTAAACTGAACCATTACTCTAAACTAAACCATTACTCTAAACTAATCCATTACTCTAAACCAATCCATTACTCTAAACTAATCCATTACTCTAATCCATTACTCTAAACCTTTACTCTAAACTAATCCATTACTCTAAACCAATCCATTACTCTAAACCAATCCATTACTCTAAACTGTCTATACAATAAATATAGCATTTTTTGTGTTTTTACTGACCTTAAACACTTTCCATTCTTGTAAAAATAATAATGTCTGTTTTCTTTTGTTTCTATGTAAACTGTCCATACGGTCATCATCTATAATCTCCGGGCTCCTCCCTGACCTCCATTTGAGATTTCCATTCCTGTTGTAATACCCGTTGTTCTTGTGAATCTGTCGCTCCGTCTCCTCGGTCTCCAGACAGCCATAGCCAGTAGGGTAACCTGCAGGGTGCTGGCCATGGACCTCAGGGTCACGGTGAGTTCAGAGAGCAAAGGTCATCTCAGAATGCCACTCTCTTTGATTGTAGTCATGACAATAAGGGTGCCATTTTGGATCCGTCCATAGTGTTTAATATAGTCACATCATAAATACATAAAAACCCAATGTTTACAGAATGTGTTCACCTCTCCTTCTCTCCAGGTTCCACCCAGGTACGTCAGTCAGACGACCTCTCCACACAGACCATGTCTAGGTAAGAAGATACACACTAGACATGGTCTGTCCCTTTACCTCTCACCTGTACCCCACCTGTCCCTCTACCTCTCACCTGTACCTTTACCTCTCACCTGTACCCACCTGTCCCTCTACCTCTCACCTGTACCACATCTGTCCCTCTACCTCTCACCTGTCCCTCTACCTCTCACCTGTACCTTTACCTCTCACCTGTACCCCACCTGTCCCTCTACCTCTCACCTGTCCCTCTACCTCTCACCTGTACCGCATCTGTCCCTCTACCTCTCACCTGTCCCTCTACCTCTCACCTGTCCCTCTACCTCTCACCTGTCCCTCTACCTCTCATCTGTCCCTCTACCTCTCACCTGTCCCTCTACCTCTCACCTGTCCCTCTACCTCTCACCTGTCCCTCTACCTATCACCTGTCCCTCTACCTCTCACCTGTCCCTCTACCTCTCACCTGTCCCTCTACCTCTCACCTGTACCCCACCTGTCCCTCTACCTCTCACCTGTCCCTCTACCTCTCAGCTGTACATCACCTGTCCCTCTATCTCTCAGCTGTACATCACCTGTCCCTCTACCTCTCAGCTGTACCCCACCTGTCCCTCTACCTCTCAGCTGTACATCACCTGTCCCTCTATCTCTCAGCTGTACATCACCTGTCCCTCTGCCT
>NC_088234.1:5069927-5128754 GCF_036934945.1 Oncorhynchus masou masou | reverse complement strand
GATAGAGGGACAGGTGAGAGGTAGAGGGACAGGTGAGAGGCAGAGGGACAGGTGAGAGATATAGGGACAGGTGTTGTACAGGTGAGAGATAGAGGGACAGGTGCTGTACAGGTGAGAGATAGAGGGACAGGTGCTGTACAGGTGAGAGATAGAGGGACAGGTGAGAGATAGAGGGACAGGTGCTGTACAGGTGAGAGATAGAGGGACAGGTGTTGTACAGGTGAGAGATAGAGGGACAGGTGCTGTACAGGTGAGAGATAGAGGGACCGGTGATGTACAGGTGAGAGATAGTGTGACAGTTGAGAGATAGAGGGACAGGTGAGAGATAGAGGGACAGGTGAGAGGTAGAGGGACAGGTGAGAGACAGAGGGACAGGTGAGAGGTAGAGGGACAGGTGGGGTACAGGTGAGAGATAGAGGGACAGGTGCTGTACAGGTGAGAGGCAGAGGGACAGGTAATGTACAAGTGAGAGGCAGAGGGACAGGTGAGGTACAGGTGAGAGGTAGAGGGACAGGTGGGAGGTAGAGGGACAGGTGAGAGGCAGAGGGACAGGTGAGAGGCAGAGGGACAGGTGAGAGGTAGAGGGACAGGTGAGAGACAGAGGGACAGGTGAGAGGTAGAGGGACAGGTGGGGTACAGGTGAGAGATAGAGGGACAGGTGCTGTACAGGTGAGAGGCAGAGGGACAGGTAATGTACAAGTGAGAGGCAGAGGGACAGGTGAGGTACAGGTGAGAGGTAGAGGGACAGGTGGGAGGTAGAGGGACAGGTGAGAGGCAGAGGGACAGGTGAGAGGCAGAGGGACAGGTGAGAGGTAGAGGGACAGGTGAGAGACAGAGGGACAGGTGAGAGGTAGAGGGACAGGTGGGGTACAGGTGAGAGATAGAGGGACAGGTGCTGTACAGGTGAGAGGCAGAGGGACAGGTAATGTACAAGTGAGAGGCAGAGGGACAGGTGAGGTACAGGTGAGAGGTAGAGGGACAGGTGAGAGGTAGAGGGACAGGTGAGAGGCAGAGGGACAGGTGAGAGGTAGAGGGACAGGTGGGGTACAGGTGAGAGGTAAAGGTACAGGTGAGAGGTAGAGGGACAGATGCGGTACAGGTGAGAGGCAGAGGGACAGGTGAGAGGTAGAGGGACAGGTGAGAGGCAGAGGGACAGGTGAGAGGTAGAGGGACAGGTGGGGTACAGGTGAGAGGTAAAGGTACAGGTGAGAGGCAGAGGGACAGGTGAGAGGTAGAGGGACAGGTGAGAGGCAGAGGGACAGGTGAGAGGTAGAGGGACAGGTGAGAGGCAGAGGGACAGGTGAGAGGTAGAGGGACAGGTGAGAGGCAGAGGGACAGGTGAGAGGTAGAGGGACAGGTGAGAGGCAGAGGGACAGGTGAGAGGTAGAGGGACAGGTGGGGTACAGGTGAGAGGTAAAGGTACAGGTGAGAGGTAGAGGGACAGATGCGGTACAGGTGAGAGGCAGAGGGACAGGTGAGAGGTAGAGGGACAGGTGGGGTACAGGTGAGAGGTAAAGGTACAGGTGAGAGGTAGAGGGACAGATGCGGTACAGGTGAGAGGCAGAGGGACAGGTGAGAGGTAGAGGGACAGGTGGGGTACAGGTGAGAGGTAAAGGTACAGGTGAGAGGTAGAGGGACAGGTGGGGTACAGGTGAGAGGCAGAGGGACAGACCATGTCTAGGTGTGTATCTTCTTACCTAGACATGGTCTGTGTGGAGAGGTCGTCTGACTGACGTACCTGGGTGGAACCTGGAGAGAAGGAGAGGTGAACACATTCTGTAAACATTGGGTTTTTATGTCTTTATGATGTGACTATATTAAACACTATGGACGGATCCAAAATGGCACCCTTATTGTCATGACTACAATCAAAGAGAGTGGCATTCTGAGATGACCTTTGCTCTCTGAACTCACCGTGACCCCTGAGGTCCATGGCCAGCACCCTGCAGGTTACCCTACTGGCTATGGCTGTCTGGAGACCGAGGAGACGGAGCGACAGATTCACAAGAACAACGGGTATTACAACAGGAATGGAAATCTCAAATGGAGGTCAGGGGAGGAGCCCGGAGATTATAGATGATGACCGTATGGACAGTTTACATAGAAACAAAAGAAAACAGACATTATTATTTTTACAAGAATGGAAAGTGTTTAAGGTCAGTAAAAACACACAAAAAATGCTATATTTATTGTATAGACAGTTTAGAGTAATGGATTGGTTTAGAGTAATGGATTGGTTTAGAGTAATGGATTAGTTTAGAGTAAAGGTTTAGAGTAATGGATTAGAGTAATGGATTAGTTTAGAGTAATGGATTGGTTTAGAGTAATGGATTAGAGTAATGGTTTAGTTTAGAGTAATGGTTCAGTTTAGAGTAATGGTTCAGTTTAGAGTAATGGTTCAGTTTAGAGTAATGGTTTAGAGTAATGGTTCAGTTTAGAGTAATGGTTTAGAGTAATGGTTCAGTTTAGAGTAATGGTTCAGTTTAGAGTAATGGTTCAGAGTAATGGTTCAGTTTAGAGTAATGGTTCAGTTTAGAGTAATGGTTCAGTTTAGAGTAATGGTTCAGTTTAGAGTAACGGTTCAGTTTAGAGTAATGGTTTAGAGTAATGGTTTAGAGTAATGGTTCAGAGTAATGGTTCAGTTTAGAGGAATAGTTCAGAGTAATGGTTCAGAGTAATGGGTCAGAGTAATGGGTCAGAGTAATGGTTCAGTTTAGAGTAATGGGTCAGGGTAATGGTTCAGAGTAATGGTTCAGAGTAATGGTTCAGAGTAATGGTTCAGAGTAATGGGTCAGAGTAATGGTTCAGAGTAATGGGTCAGAGTAATGGTTCAGAGTAATGGTTCCGTTTAGAGTAATGGTTCCGTTTAGAGTAATGGTTCAGTTTAGAGTAATGGTTCAGTTTAGAGTAATGGTTCAGTTTAGAGTAACGGTTCAGTTTAGAGTAATGGTTCAGTTCAGAGTAATGGTTCAGAGTAATGGTTCAGAGTAATGGTTCAGAGTAATGGTTCAGAGTAATGGGTCAGAGTAATGGGTCAGAGTAATGGTTCAGTTCAGAGTAATGGTTCAGTTTAGAGTAACGGTTCAGTTTAGAGTAATGGTTCAGTTTAGAGTAATGGTTTAAAGTAATGGTTCAGAGTAATGGTTCAGTTCAGAGTAATGGTTCAGTTTAGAGTAATGGTTTAGAGTAATGGTTTAGAGTAATGGTTCAGAGTAATGGTTCAGTTCAGAGTAATGGTTCAGTTTAGAGTAATGGTTTAGAGTAATGGTTCAGAGTAATGGTTCAGTTTAGAGTAATAGTTCAGAGTAATGGGTCAGAGTAATGGTTCAGAGTAATAGTTCAGAGTAATGGGTCAGAGTAATGGGTCAGAGTAATGGTTCAGTTTAGAGTAACGGTTCAGTTTAGAGTAATGGTTCAGAGTAATGGTTCAGTTTAGAGTAATGGTTCAGTTTAGAGTAATGGTTTAGAGTAATGGTTCAGAGTAATGGTTCAGTTCAGAGTAATGGTTCAGAGTAATGGGTCAGTTCAGAGTAATGGTTCAGAGTAATGGGTCAGAGTAATGGGTCAGAGTAATGGTTCAGAGTAATGGTTCAGAGTAATGGTTCAGAGTAATGGGTCAGAGTAATGGTTCAGAGTAATGGGTCAGAGTAATGGTTCAGAGTAATGGTTCAGAGTAATGGTTCAGAGTAATGGGTCAGAGTAATGGTTCAGAGTAATGGGTCAGAGTAATGGTTCAGAGTAATGGTTCAGAGTAATGGGTCAGAGTAATGGTTCAGAGTAATAGTTCAGAGTAATGGGTCAGAGTAATGGTTCAGAGTAATAGTTCAGAGTAATGGGTCAGAGTAATGGGTCAGAGTAATGGGTCAGAGTACTGGGTCAGAGTAATGGGGCAGAGTAATGGGTCAGAGTAATGGTTCAGAGTAATGGTTCAGAGTAATGGGTCAGAGTAATGGTTCAGAGTAATGGGTCAGAGTAAATATAATAAATAATAATATATCCCATTTAGCAGACGCTTTTGTCCAAAGCGACTTACAAGTCGGCTGGGGCCACTACTTTTACATATGGGTGGCCCCAGCGGGAATCGAACCCACGACGCTTGGCGTTGCAAGCGCCATGCTCTACCGACTGAGCCACACAGGACCGAGAGTACTGGGTCAGAGTAATGGGGCAGAGTAATGGTTCAGTTTAGAGTAATGGTTCAGAGTAATGGGTCAGAGTAATGGGTCAGAGTAATGGTTCAGAGTAATGGTTCAGAGTAATGGTTCAGAGTAATGGGTCAGAGTACTGGGTCAGAGTAATGGGGCAGAGTAATGGTTCAGTTTAGAGTAATGGTTCAGTTTAGAGTAATGGTTCAGTTCAGAGTAATAGTTCAGAGTAATGGTTCAGAGTAATGGTTCAGAGTAATGGGTCAGAGTAATGGTTCAGAGTAATGGGTCAGAGTAATGGGGCAGAGTAATGGTTCAGTTTAGAGTAATGGTTCAGTTCAGAGTAATAGTTCAGAGTAATGGGTCAGAGTAATGGTTCAGAGTAATGGGTCAGAGTAATGGTTCAGAGTAATGGGTCAGAGTAGAGTAATGGTTCAGTTTAGAGTAATGGTTTAGTTTTGAGTAAAGGTTTAGTTTAGAGTAAAGGTTTAGAGTAATGGATTAGTTTAGAGTAATGGTTCAGTTTAGAGTAATGGTTTAGTTTAGAGTAATGGTATAGTTTAGAGTAAAGGTTTAGAGTAATGGTTTAGTTTAGAGTAATGGTTTAGAGTAATGGATTAGTTTAGAGTAATGTTTTAGTTTAGAGTAAAGGTTTAGAGTAATGGATTAGTTTAGAGTAATGGATTAGTTTAGAGTAATGGATTAGTTTAGAGTAATTGTTCAGAGTAATGGTTCAGAGTAATGGTTCAGAGTAATGGTTCAGAGTAATGGGTCAGAGTAATGGGTCAGAGTAATAGTTCAGAGTAATGGTTCAGTTTAGCGTAATGGATTAGTTTAGAGTAATGGATTAGTTTAGAGTAATGGTTTAGTTTAGAGTAATGGTTTAGTTTAGAGTAATGGATTAGTTTAGAGTAATGGTTTAGTTTAGAGTAATTGTTCAGAGTAATGGTTCAGAGTAATGGTTTAGTTTAGAGTAATGGTTCAGAGTAATGGGTCAGAGTAATGGTTCAGAGTAATGGTTCAGAGTAATGGTTCAGAGTAATGGGTCAGAGTAATGGGTCAGAGTAATGGGTCAGAGTAATAGTTCAGAATAATGGTTCAGTTTAGAGTAATGGTTCAGAGTAATGGTTCAGAGTAATGGGTCAGAGTAATGGGTCAGAGTAATGGGTCAGAGTAATAGTTCAGAGTAATGGTTCAGTTCAGAGTAATAGTTCAGAGTAATGGTTCAGAGTAATAGGTCAGAGTAATGGGTCAGAGTAATGGTTCAGAGTAATGGGTCAGAGTAATGGGTCAGAGTAATGGGTCAGAGTAATGGGTCAGAGTAATGGGCCAGAGTAATGGTTCAGAGTAATGGTTCAGAGTAATGGGTCAGAGTAATGGGTCAGACAGGACTGAACTCTGTGGAAGGCATGTAACCTTGTAGGATTGTGAACGGCGTTCACCGAGCTGTAGATGATAATTGTAAAGATAGTGGACTCACAGTAAAAACAGCCCAGGACAAGGCAGAGTGTCCCCCTCCGTGCAGCAGAACCAGTAGTGGTCCATCAGTACCGTTCCTGTAGACCCTGAACACATCTCTGGTCTCTGACGGTCCTACTGGGATGTCCTCCGACTGGTCAAAATACTGCCTCCACGACACCGCTGAGTAACTGGCAGAGGAGAATACACAGAGTTAGTGTGGTGGGGGGGTGTAGCGTAGCGTGTGTGTGTGTGTGTGTGTGTGTGTGTGCGGCTGTGTGTGCGGCTGTGTGTGCGGCTGTGTGTGTGTGCGGCTGTGAAATGTGGATCTGATATGATTGATAACTCTCACAAGATACCAATTTTAAAGACGGTGAACTATATTAGTTATCAGCTTCCTGCCGATGATTCTGTCCCATTCTAGAATGCAGACAGAACCCTCTAGATTAACACACTAGACTACAACATAGACAGAACCCTATAGAACACAGAACATTAGAACACAGACGGAACACTTAGTCTGAAACACAAAACATTAGAGTATTTCACCGACAGAACCTTCGAGAACACAGAACACTAGACTAGTATACAGACAGAACCTTCTAGAACACAGAACACTAGACAGAACCCTCTAGAACACAAAACACACTAGACTATAACATTTGACAGAACGCTCAGGAAACAGGAAACACTTTAGAACACAGGACACTGGATAGAACACAGACAGAACCCCTTCTAGAATAAAACTCACTTCTCTGTGTCGAAGCTGTCCTCCCACATCCTCCTGGGTGGCAATGGACAGGTGTCAGGCTCAGCCTGTGTCTCTGGCTGGGGGTCCTCCGGTACCTTCAGGGGCTCTGCTACAGGCAGCGTAGAGTCTGCAGCAGGGTGTGGTAGCTGGGGGTAATCTGCCGACTCTGGGGCTCCTAGACCTAGAGAACTGGTCTCCACCTCACTGCGTACCTCTGCCATCGACCAAATGACAACTAACAGTGTGGCACGAAGCCTAAGTACCCACCAAGTACACTACAAGTACCTGACAGGACAATGCGTGGGCTTCGTCCCAAATGGCACCCTTTCCCCTATATAGTGCACTACTATAGCACCCTATTCCCTATATAGTGCACTACTTTTGACCAGAGTCATCGGGTCAAGCAGCACATTATATAAGGAAGAAGTGCACTATATAGGGAATATGCTACCATTTGGGATACAATCTTAGACAGATGGTGAGGACAGGTAGCATCTGGGATAGAGCGTCCTATTGGTTAAGGGCCCTGGGGAGTGTGTGACCTAGGTGACTGCTGACCAATGGTGTACCACAAGAGAAGGCTGTGTGAGACGGTATGATGTGCTGGGAGAGGATTCTAGAACTAAGGGATGATTTTAAAATCTAACGTTTGGGAATTAAAGGGGGAATCAGGAGTTGTAACAGAATAAAAAATAAAAAACGTCATTATATATATATATTCATAGATTGTTGAAGAATATAACTTATAGATGCCTCATGATCTCTGTTCAACTGTCACACTCCATCAGAAACCCCACCCCCCAAAAAAACCTTGTTTTACTCCAATGTTTGTAAACAAAGTAAATATAAACAAACGCTAACAAAACATGGTTAAATTATCATAACAAGCTTTTATTAGTCCTGCGGGGTCACAGCCCGCCGTTATCCATACTCCCTCTTCTGGAGGCGGGGTCACAGCCCGCCGTTATCCATACTCCCTCTTCTGGGGGCGGGGTCACAGCCAGCCGTTATCCCTACTCCCTCTTCTGGAGGCGGGGTCACAGCCCGCCGTTATCCATACTCCCTCTTCTGGGGGCAGGGTCACAGCCAGCCGTTATCCCTACTCCCTCTTCTGGGGGCGGGGTCACAGCCCGCCGTTATCCATACTCCCTCTTCTGGAGGTGGGGTCACAGCCCGCCGTTATCCATACTCCCTCTTCTGGGGGCGGGGTCACAGCCAGCCGTTATCCCTACTCCCTCTTCTGGAGGCGGGGTCACAGCCCGCCGTTATCCATACTCCCTCTTCTGGGGGCAGGGTCACAGCCAGCCGTTATCCCTACTCCCTCTTCTGGAGGCGGGGTCACAGCCCGCCGTTATCCATACTCCCCCTTCTGGGGGCAGGGTCACAGCCAGACATTATCCCTACTCCCTCTTCTGGAGGCGGGGTCACAGCCCGCCGTTATCCCTACTCCCTCTTCTGGGGGCAGGGTCACAGCCCGCCGTTATCCCTACTCCCTCTTCTGGGGGTGGGGTCACAGCCCGCCGTTATCCATACTCCCTCTTCTGGGGGCGGGGTCACAGCCCGCCGTTATCCATACTCCCTCTTCTGGGGGCAGGGTCACAGCCCGCCGTTATCCCAACTCCCCCTTCTGGGGGCAGGGTCACAGCTCGCCGTTATCCCAACTCCCCCTTCTGGGGGCAGGGTCACAGCCCGCCGTTATCCATACTCCCTCTTCTGGGGGCAGGGTCACAGCCAGCCGTTATCCATACTCCCTCTTCTGGGGGCAGGGTCACAGCCCGCCGTTATCCCAACTCCCCTTCTGGGGGCAGGGTCACAGCCAGCCGTTATCCATACTCCCTCTTCTGGGGGCAGGGTCACAGCCCGCCGTTATCCCTACTCCCTCTTCTGGGGGCAGGGTCACAGCCAGCCGTTATCCATACTCCCTCTTCTGGGGGCAGGGTCACAGCCCGCCGTTATCCCTACTCCCTCTTCTGGGGGCAGGGTCACAGCCAGCCGTTATCCCAACTCCCCTTCTGGGGGCAGGGTCACAGCTCGCCGTTATCCCAACTCCCCTTCTGGGGGCAGGGTCACAGCCCGCCGTTATCCATACTCCCTCTTCTGGGGGCAGGGTCACAGCCAGCCGTTATCCATACTCCCTCTTCTGGGGGCAGGGTCACAGCCCGCCGTTATCCCAACTCCCCCTTCTGGGGGCAGGGTCACAGCCAGCCGTTATCCATACTCCCTCTTCTGGGGGCAGGGTCACAGCCCGCCGTTATCCCTACTCCCTCTTCTGGGGGCAGGGTCACAGCCAGCCGTTATCCATACTCCCTCTTCTGGGGCAGGGTCACAGCCCGCCGTTATCCCTACTCCCTCTTCTGGGGGCAGGGTCACAGCCAGCCGTTATCCATACTCCCTCTTCTGGGGGCAGGGTCACAGCCAGCCGTTATCCCAACTCCCCTTCTGGGGGCAGGGTCACAGCCAGCCGTTATCCATACTCCCTCTTCTGGGGGCAGGGTCACAGCCCGCCGTTATCCCTACTCCCTCTTCTGGGGGCAGGGTCACAGCCCGCCGTTATCCCTACTCCCTCTTCTGGGGGCAGGGTCACAGCCAGCCGTTATCCCAACTCCCCCTTCTGGGGGCAGGGTCACAGCCAGCCGTTATCCATACTCCCTCTTCTGGGGGCAGGGTCACAGCCCGCCGTTATCCCTACTCCCTCTTCTGGGGGCAGGGTCACAGCCAGCCGTTATCCCAACTCCCCCTTCTGGGGGCAGGGTCACAGCTCGCCGTTATCCCAACTCCCCCTTCTGGGGGCAGGGTCACAGCCCGCCGTTATCCATACTCCCTCTTCTGGGGGCAGGGTCACAGCCAGCCGTTATCCATACTCCCTCTTCTGGGGGCAGGGTCACAGCCCGCCGTTATCCCTACTCCCTCTTCTGGGGGCAGGGTCACAGCCAGCCGTTATCCATACTCCCTCTTCTGGGGGCAGGGTCACAGCCCGCCGTTATCCCTACTCCCTCTTCTGGGGGCAGGGTCACAGCCAGCCGTTATCCATACTCCCTCTTCTGGGGGCAGGGTCACAGCCAGCCGTTATCCCAACTCCCCCTTCTGGGGGCAGGGTCACAGCCAGCCGTTATCCATACTCCCTCTTCTGGGGGCAGGGTCACAGCCCGCCGTTATCCCTACTCCCTCTTCTGGGGGCAGGGTCACAGCCCGCCGTTATCCCTACTCCCTCTTCTGGGGGCAGGGTCACAGCCAGCCGTTATCCCAACTCCCCTTCTGGGGGCAGGGTCACAGCCAGCCGTTATCCATACTCCCTCTTCTGGGGGCAGGGTCACAGCCCGCCGTTATCCCTACTCCCTCTTCTGGGGGCAGGGTCACAGCCAGCCGTTATCCCAACTCCCCTTCTGGGGGCAGGGTCACAGCTCGCCGTTATCCCAACTCCCCTTCTGGGGGCAGGGTCACAGCCCGCCGTTATCCATACTCCCTCTTCTGGGGGCAGGGTCACAGCCAGCCGTTATCCATACTCCCTCTTCTGGGGGCAGGGTCACAGCCCGCCGTTATCCCAACTCCCCCTTCTGGGGGCAGGGTCACAGCCCGCCGTTATCCCTACTCCCTCTTCTGGGGGCAGGGTCACAGCCAGCCGTTATCCCAACTCCCCCTTCTGGGGGCAGGGTCACAGCTCGCCGTTATCCCAACTCCCCCTTCTGGGGGCAGGGTCACAGCCCGCCGTTATCCATACTCCCTCTTCTGGGGGCAGGGTCACAGCCAGCCGTTATCCATACTCCCTCTTCTGGGGGCAGGGTCACAGCCCGCCGTTATCCCAACTCCCCCTTCTGGGGGCAGGGTCACAGCCAGCCGTTATCCATACTCCCTCTTCTGGGGGCAGGGTCACAGCCCGCCGTTATCCCTACTCCCTCTTCTGGGGGCAGGGTCACAGCCAGCCGTTATCCATACTCCCTCTTCTGGGGGCAGGGTCACAGCCCGCCGTTATCCCTACTCCCTCTTCTGGGGGCAGGGTCACAGCCGGCCGTTATCCATACTCCCTCTTCTGGGGGCAGGGTCACAGCCCGCCGTTATCCCAACTCCCCCTTCTGGGGGCAGGGTCACAGCCAGCCGTTATCCATACTCCCTCTTCTGGGGGCAGGGTCACAGCCCGCCGTTATCCCTACTCCCTCTTCTGGGGGCAGGGTCACAGCCAGCCGTTATCCATACTCCCTCTTCTGGGGGCAGGGTCACAGCCCGCCGTTATCCCTACTCCCTCTTCTGGGGGCAGGGTCACAGCCAGCCGTTATCCATACTCCCCCTTCTGGGGGCAGGGTCACAGCTCGCCGTTATCCATACTCCCTCTTCTGGGGGCAGGGTCACAGCCCGCCGTTATCCATACTCCCTCTTCTGGGGGCAGGGTCACAGCCCGCCGTTATCCATACTCCCTCTTCTGGGGGCAGGGTCACAGCCAGCCGTTATCCATACTCCCTCTTCTGGGGGCAGGGTCACAGCCCGCCGTTATCCCTACTCCCTCTTCTGGGGGCAGGGTCACAGCCCGCCGTTATCCATACTCCCTCTTCTGGGGGCGGGGTCACAGCCCGCCGTTATCCATACTCCCTCTTCTGGGGGCGGGGTCACAGCCCGCCGTTATCCATACTCCCTCTTCTGGGGGCAGGGTCACAGCCCGCCGTTATCCATACTCCCTCTTCTGGGGCGGGGTCACAGCCAGCCGTTATCCCAACTCCCTCTTCTGGGGTGGGGTCACAGCCAGCCGTTATCCCAACTCCCTCTTCTGGGGTGGGGTCACAGCCAGCCGTTATCCCAACTCCCTCTTCTGGGGTGGGGTCACAGCCCGCCGTTATCCATACTCCCTCTTCTGGGGGCAATGTCACAGCTCGCCGTTATCCCAACTCCCCCTTCTGGGGGTGGGGTCACAACCAGCCTTTATCCATACTCCCTCTTCTGGGGGCAGGGTCACAGCCAGCCGTTATCCATACTCCCTCTTCTGGGGGCAGGGTCACAGCCAGCCGTTATCCCTACTCCCTCTTCTGGGGGCAGGGTCACAGCCAGCCGTTATCCCTACTCCCTCTTCTGGGGGCGGGGTCACAGCCCGCCGTTATCCATACTCCCTCTTCTGGGGGCGGGGTCACAGCCCGCCGTTATCCATACTCCCTCTTCTGGGGGCAGGGTCACAGCCCGCCGTTATCCATACTCCCTCTTCTGGGGGCGGGGTCACAGCCAGCCGTTATCCCAACTCCCCCTTCTGGGGGCAGGGTCACAGCCAGCCGTTATCCATACTCCCTCTTCTGGGGGCAGGGTCACAGCCAGCCGTTATCCATACTCCCTCTTCTGGGGGTGGGGTCACAGCCAGCCGTTATCCCAACTCCCTCTTCTGGGGGTGGGGTCACAGCCAGCCGTTATCCCTACTCCCTCTTCTGGGGGCAGGGTCACAGCCAGCCGTTATCCCTACTCCCTCTTCTGGGGTGGGGTCACAGCCAGCCGTTATCCCAACTCCCTCTTCTGGGGGTGGGGTCACAGCCAGCCTTTATCCATACTCCCTCTTCTGGGGGTGGGGTCACAGCCCGCCGTTATCCCTACTCCCTCTTCTGGGGTGGGGTCACAGCCCGCCGTTATCCATACTCCCTCTTCTGGGGGTGGGGTCACAGCCAGCCGTTATCCATACTCCCTCTTCTGGGGGTGGGGTCACAGCCCGCCGTTATCCATACTCCCTCTTCTGGGGGCAGGGTCACAGCCAGACATTATCCCTACTCCCTCTTCTGGAGGCAGGGTCACAGCTCGCCGTTGTCCCTACTCCCTCTTCTGGGGGCAGGGTCACAGCCAGACATTATCCCTACTCCCTCTTCTGGAGGCAGGGTCACAGCTCGCCGTTGTCCCTACTCCCTCTTCTGGGGGCAGGGTCACAGCCAGCCGTTATCCCTACTCCCTCTTCTGGGGGCAGGGTCACAGCCAGCCGTTATCCCAACTCCCCCTTCTGGGGGCAGGGTCACAGCCAGCCGTTATCCCAACTCCCTCTTCTGGAGGCGGGGTCACAGCCAGCTGTTATCCCAACTCCCTCTTCTGGGGCGGGGTTACAGCCAGCTGTTATCCCAACTCCCCCTTCTGGGGGCGGGGTCACAGCTCGCCGTTGTCCCTACTCCCTCTTCTGGAGGCGGGGTCACAGCCAGCTGTTATCCCAACTCCCCCTTCTGGGGGCGGGGTCACAGCCAGCCGTTATCCCAACTTCCTCTTCTGGGGGGGGGTCACAGCCAGCCGTTATCCCAACTCCCTCTTCTGGGGGCGGGGTCACAGCCAGCCGTTATCCCTACTCCCTCTTCTGGAGGCGGGGTCACAGCCAGCCGTTATCCCAACTCCCTCTTCTGGGGCGGGGTCACAGCCAGCCGTTATCCCAACTCCCCCTTCTGGGGGCAGGGTCACAGCCCGCCGTTATCCATACTCCCTCTTCTGGGGGAAGGGTCACAGCCTGCCGTTATCCCTACTCCCTCTTCTGGAGGCGGGGTCACAGCCCGCCGTTATCCCAACTCCCCCTTCTGGGGGCAGGGTCACAGCTCGCCGTTATCCCAACTCCCCCTTCTGGGGGCAGGGTCACAGCCAGCCGTTATCCCAACTCCCCCTTCTGGGGGCAGGGTCACAGCCCGCCGTTATCCCAACTCCCCCTTCTGGGGGCAGGGTCACAGCCCGCCGTTATCCCTACTCCCTCTTCTGAGGGTGGGGTCACAACCAGCCGTCATCCCTACTCCCTCTTCTGAGGGTGGGGTCACAGCCAGCCGTTATCCCTACTCCCTCTTCTGAGGGTGGGGTCACAACCAGCCGTCATCCCTACTCCCTCTTCTGAGGGTGGGGTCACAGCCTGCCGTTGTCCCTACTCCCTCTTCTGGAGGCGGGGTCACAGACAGCTGTTATCCCAAATCCCTCTTCTGGGGCGGGGTTACAGCCAACTGTTATCCCAACTCCCCCTTCTGGGGGCGGGGTCACAGCCAGCCGTTATCCCAACTTCCTCTTCTGGGGGCGGGGTCACAGCCAGCCGTTATCCCAACTCCCTCTTCTGGGGGCGGGGTCACAGCCAGCCGTTATCCCTACTCCCTCTTCTGGAGGCGGGGTCACAGCCAGCCGTTATCCCAACTCCCTCTTCTGGGGCGGGGTCACAGCCAGCCGTTATCCCAACTCCGCCTTCTGGGGGCGGGGTCACAGCCCGCCGTTATCCATACTCCCCCTTCTGGGGGCGGGGTCACAGCCCGCCGTTATCCATACTCCCCCTTCTGGGGGCGGGGTCACAGCCCGCCGTTATCCCAACTCCCCCTTCTGGGGGCGGGGTCACAGCCCGCCGTTATCCATACTCCCCCTTCTGGGGGCAGGGTCACAGCCCGCCGTTATCCATACTCCCTCTTCTGGGGGCAGGGTCACAGCCCGCCGTTATCCCTACTCCCTCTTCTGGAGGCGGGGTCACAGCCCGCCGTTATCCCTACTCCCTCTTCTGGAGGCGGGGTCACAGCCCGCCGTTATCCATAATCCCTCTTCTGGGGGCAGGGTCACAGCCAGCCGTTATCCCTACTCCCTCTTCTGGAGGCGGGGTCACAGCCCGCCGTTATCCATACTCCCCCTTCTGGGGGCAGGGTCACAGCCCGCCGTTATCCATACTCCCCCTTCTGGGGGCAGGGTCACAGCCCGCCGTTATCCATACTCCCTCTTCTGGGGGCGGGGTCACAGACAGCTGTTATCCCAAATCCCTCTTCTGGGGCGGGGTTACAGCCAGCTGTTATCCCAACTCCCCCTTCTGGGGGCGGGGTCACAGCCAGCCGTTATCCCAACTTCCTCTTCTGGGGGCGGGGTCACAGCCAGCCGTTATCCCAACTCCCTCTTCTGGGGGCGGGGTCACAGCCAGCCGTTATCCCTACTCCCTCTTCTGGAGGCGGGGTCACAGCCAGCCGTTATCCCAACTCCCTCTTCTGGGGCGGGGTCACAGCCAGCCGTTATCCCAACTCCCCCTTCTGGGGGCGGGGTCACAGCCCGCCGTTATCCCAACTCCCCCTTCTGGGGGCGGGGTCACAGCCAGCCGTTATCCCTACTCCCTCTTCTGGGGGTGGGGTCACAGCCAGCCGTTATCCCTACTCCCTCTTCTGGGGGTGGGGTCACAGCCCGCCGTTATCCATACTCCCCCTTCTGGGGGCAGGGTCACAGCCAGCCGTCATCCCTACTCCCTCTTCTGGGGGTGGGGTCACAGCCCGCCGTTATCCATACTCCCTCTTCTGGAGGCAGGGTCACAGCCAGCCGTTATCCCAACTCCCTCTTCTGGGGGTGGGGTCACAGCCCGCCGTTATCCATACTCCCTCTTATGGGGGCAGGGTGACAGCCAGCCGTTATCCCTACTCCCTCTTCTGGAGGCAGGGTCACAGCCAGCCGTTATCCATACTCCCTCTTCTGGGGGCGGGGTCACAGCCTGCCGTTATCCATACTCCCTCTTCTGGGGGAAGGGTCACAGCCCGCCGTTATCCATACTCCCTCTTCTGGGGGCAGGGTCACAGCCAGCCGTTATCCCTACTCCCTCTTCTGGGGGTGGGGTCACAGCCCGCCGTTATCCCAACTCCCCCTTCTGGGGGCAGGGTCACAGCCCGCCGTTATCCCAACTCCCTCTTCTGGAGGCGGGGTCACAGCTCGCCGTTATCCCAACTCCCCCTTCTGGGGGCAGGGTCACAGCCAGCCGTTATCCCAACTCCCCCTTCTGGGGGCAGGGTCACAGCCCGCCGTTATCCCAACTCCCCCTTCTGGGGGCAGGGTCACAGCCCGCCGTTATCCATACTCCCCCTTCTGGGGGCAGGGTCACAGCCCGCCGTTATCCATACTCCCCCTTCTGGGGGCAGGGTCACAGCCCGCCGTTATCCATACTCCCTCTTCTGGGGTGGGGTCACAGCCCGCCGTTATCCATACTCCCTCTTCTGGGGTGGGGTCACAGCCCGCCGTTATCCATACTCCCTCTTCTGGGGGCGGGGTCACAGCCCGCCGTTATCCCAACTCCCCCTTCTGGGGGCAGGGTCACAGCTCGCCGTTATCCCAACTCCCCCTTCTGGGGGCAGGGTCACAGCCAGCCGTTATCCCAACTGCCTCTTCTGAGGGTGGGGTCACAGCCAGCCGTTATCCCAACTGCCTCTTCTGAGGGTGGGGTCACAGCCCGCCGTTATCCCTACTCCCTCTTCTGAGGGTGGGGTCACAACCAGCCGTCATCCCTACTCCCTCTTCTGAGGGTGGGGTCACAGCCAGCCGTTATCCATACTCCCTCTTCTGAGGGTGGGGTCACAGCCAGCCGTTATCCCAACTCCCTCTTCTGAGGGTGGGGTCACAACCAGCCGTCATCCCTACTCCCTCTTCTGAGGGTGGGGTCACAGCCAGCCGTTATCCCTACTCCCTCTTCTGAGGGTGGGGTCACAGCCCGCCGTTATCCCAACTCCCCCTTCTGGGGGCAGGGTCACAGCCAGCCGTTATCCCAACTCCCTCTTCTGAGGGTGGGGTCACAGCCCGCCGTTATCCCTACTCCCTCTTCTGAGGGTGGGGTCACAACCAGCCGTCATCCCTACTCCCTCTTCTGAGGGTGGGGTCACAGCCAGCCGTTATCCCTACTCCCTCTTCTGAGGGTGGGGTCACAGCCCGCCGTTATCCCAACTCCCTCTTCTGAGGGTGGGGTCACAACCAGCCGTCATCCCTACTCCCTCTTCTGAGGGTGGGGTCACAGCCAGCCGTCATCCCTACTCCCTCTTCTGAGGGTGGGGTCACAGCCCGCCGTTATCCCAACTCCCTCTTCTGAGGGTGGGGTCACAACCAGCCGTCATCCCTACTCCCTCTTCTGAGGGTGGGGTCACAGCCAGCCGTTATCCCTACTCCCTCTTCTGAGGGTGGGGTCACAGCCCGCCGTTATCCCAACTCCCTCTTCTGAGGGTGGGGTCACAACCAGCCGTCATCCCTACTCCCTCTTCTGAGGGTGGGGTCACAGCCCGCCGTTATCCCTACTCCCTCTTCTGAGGGTGGGGTCACAGCCCGCCGTTATCCCTACTCCCTCTTCTGGGGGCGGGGTCACAGCCCGCCGTTGTCCCTACTCCCTCTTCTGGAGGCGGGGTCACAGCCAGCTGTTATCCCAAATCCCTCTTCTGGGGCGGGGTTACAGCCAGCTGTTATCCCAACTCCCCCTTCTGGGGGCGGGGTCACAGCCAGCCGTTATCCCAACTTCCTCTTCTGGGGGCGGGGTCACAGCCAGCCGTTATCCCAACTCCCTCTTCTGGGGGCGGGGTCACAGCCAGCCGTTATCCCTACTCCCTCTTCTGGAGGCGGGGTCACAGCCAGCCGTTATCCCAACTCCCTCTTCTGGGGCGGGGTCACAGCCAGCCGTTATCCCAACTCCCCCTTCTGGGGCGGGGTCACAGCCAGCCATTATCCCAACTCCCCCTTCTGGGGGCGGGGTCACAGCCAGCCGTTATCCCAACTCCCTCTTCTGGGGGCGGGGTCACAGCCAGCCGTTATCCCAACTCCCTCTACTGGGGGCGGGGTCACATCCAGCTGTTATCCCTACTCCCTCTTCTGGAGGCGGGGTCACAGCCAGCCGTTATCCCAACTTCCTCTTCTGGGGGCGGGGTCACAGCCAGCCGTTATCCAAACTCCCTCTTCTGGGGGTTGGGTCACAGCCAGCCGTTATCCCAACTCCCCCTTCTGGGTGCGGGATCACAGCCAGACATTATCTTCTGGGTGGCAGTTACCAGCCGTTACCAACGGCAACCCTGGAGCAATCTTCTAGGGTAGATGGGCAGATTTTTCACCTTGTTGGATCAGGGATTTGAACAAGCAACATCTTAGTTACTGGTCTAGTGCTCCAACTGCTAAGCCACCTGCTGGCCATATCATGACCGGTCAGACCTGGCATTCATACATTACTCCAGCCCCAACCCTCAGTTTTTATTTTTACCAAAACAGGGGCGGGGAACATGCTTTGTTATTGTTTCTACTTCCCATTGCCCCTTTAAACAACCTTTTACGGCTGCTGTACCTGTACAGGAACCAAATCAGCGAAAATTCCAGAGCGCCAACTAATTGTACTCGATACAACTCAAACTTTCATTAAAACTCACATGCAAGGTACTCAATTAAAGCCACACTCGTTGTGAATCTAGCCAACATGTCAGATTTGTAAAATGCTTTTCGGCGAAAGCATGAGAAGCTATTATCTGATAGCATGCAGCCCCCAGAAACACACAAAGGGGACGTAAACAAAGAAATTAGCATAGCCGGCGCTACCCAAAAAGCAGAAATAAAATATAAAACATTCATTACCTTTGACGAGCTTCTTTGTTGGCACTCCTATATGTCCCATAAACATCACAATTGGGTCTTTTTTTCCGATTAAATCGGTCCATATATACCCAAAATGTCAATTTATGAACACCATGAAATCCATGAAAAAAGTCACGTTTCCCAACGCGACGTCATTTTTTAAAATTCATAAAGTTGCCTATAAACTTTGACAAAACACTTCAACCTACTTCTGTAATCCAACTTTAGGTATTAGTAAACGTTAATAAACGATCAAATTGATCACGGAGCAATCTGTATTCAATAGCTACAAGTTTGGAAAACGAAGTCCATTTTGTCACCTCCATTGTTTCCAGCTGCGGACCCGAAGACAGGATGTGCCATTCACTAATCTGACCAAGGATAAAGTTCCCTGGAAATCACAACACTGGCGACATCGCGTGGAAGCTGCAGGAACTGCAAGCCCAGTCCCATCAATTATGGGAAGCGATAGACAATACCGAGACTGGCGGGTGGATTTTTTTCTTTGTCGATTTTGTGATCAGGTTTTCTTGCGATTTTGACAACGGAACTCGTTCTGTTATAGTCACAGACACCATTGAACCAGTTCTAGAAACCTCAGAGTGTTTTCTATGCACACATACTAATCATATGCATATACTATATTCCTGGCATGAGTAGCAGGATGTTGAAATGTTGCGTGATTTTTAACAAAAAGTTTCGAAAATTCGCAGCAGCCATAACGCATGACGGATTTAATACATTTACATTACATTTAAGTCATTTAGCAGACGCTCTTATCCAGAGCGACTTACAAATTGGTGAATTCACCTTCTGACATCAGTGGAACAGCCACTTTACAATAGTGCATCTAAATCATTTAAGGGGGGGTGAGAAGGATTACTTTATCCTATCCTAGGTATTCCTTGAAGAGGTGGGGTTTCAGGTGTCTCCGGAAGGTGGTGATTGACTCCGCTGTCCTGGCGTCGTGAGGGAGTTTGCTCCACCATTGGGGGGCCAGAGCCGCGAACAGTTTTGACTGGGCTGAGCGGGAACTGTACTTCCTCAGTGGTAGGGAGGCGAGCAGGCCAGAGGTGGATGAACGCAGTGCCCTTGTTTGGGTGTAGGGCCTGATCAGAGCCTGGAGGTACTGCGGTGCCGTTCCCCTCACAGCTCCGTAGGCAAGCACCATGGTCTTGTAGCGGATGCGAGCTTCAACTGGAAGCCAGTGGAGAGAGCGGAGGAGCGGGGTGACGTGAGAGAACTTGGGAAGGTTGAACACCAGACGGGCTGCGGCGTTCTGGATGAGTTGTAGGGGTGTAATGGCACAGGCAGGGAGCCCAGCCAACAGCGAGTTGCAGTAATCCAGACGGGAGATGACAAGTGCCTGGATTAGGACCTGCGCCGCTTCCTGTGTGAGGCAGGGTCGTACTCTGCGGATGTTGTAGAGCATAAACCTACAGGAACGGGCCACCGCCTTGATGTTAGTTGAGAACGACAGGGTGTTGTCCAGGATCACGCCAAGGTTCTTAGCGCTCTGGGAGGAGGACACAATGGAGTTGTCAACCGTGATGGCGAGATCATGGAACGGGCAGTCCTTCCCCGGGAGGAAGAGCAGCTCCGTCTTGCCGAGGTTCAGCTTGAGGTGGTGATCCGTCATCCACACTGATATGTCTGCCAGACATGCAGAGATGCGATTCGCCACCTGGTCATCAGAAGGGGGAAAGGAGAAGATTAATTGTGTGTCATCTGCATAGCAATGATAGGAGAGACCATGTGAGGTTATGACAGAGCCAAGTGACTTGGTGTATAGCGAGAATAGGAGAGGGCCTAGAACAGAGCCCTGGGGGACACCAGTGGTGAGAGCGCGTGGCGAGGAGACAGATTCTCGCCACGCCACCTGGTAGGAGCGACCTGTCAGGTAGGACGCAATCCAAGCGTGGGCCGCGCCGGAGATGCCCAACTCGGAGAGGGTGGAGAGGAGTATCTGATGGTTCACAGTATCGAAGGCAGCCGATAGGTCTAGAAGGATGAGAGCAGAGGAGAGGGAGTTAGCTTTAGCAGTGCGGAGTGCGTCCGTGATACAGAGAAGAGCAGTCTCAGTTGAATGACTAGTCTTGAAACCTGACTGATTTGGATCAAGAAGGTCATTCTGAGAGAGATAGCGGGAGAGCTGGCCAAGGACGGCACGTTCAAGAGTTTTGGAGAGAAAAGAAAGAAGGGATACTGGTCTGTAGTTGTTGACATCGGAGGGATCGAGTGTAGGTTTTTTCAGAAGGGGTGCAACTCTCGCTCTCTTGAAGACGGAAGGGACGTAGCCAGCGGTCAGGGATGAGTTGATGAGCGAGGTGAGGTAAGGGAGAAGGTCTCCGGAAATGGTCTGGAGAAGAGAGGAGGGGATAGGGTCAAGCGGGCAGGTTGTTGGGCGGCCGGCCGTCACAAGAAGCGAGATTTCATCTGGAGAGAGAGGGGAGAAAGAGGTCAGAGCACAGGGTAGGGCAGTGTGAGCAGGACCAGCGGTGTCGTTTGACTTAGCAAACGAGGATCGGATGTCGTCGACCTTCTTTTCAAAATGGTTGACGAAGTCATCTGCAGAGAGGGAGGAGGGGGGAGGGGGAGGAGGATTCAGGAGGGAGGAGAAGGTGGCAAAGAGCTTCCTAGGGTTAGAGGCAGATGCTTGGAATTTAGAGTGGTAGAAAGTGGCTTTAGCAGCAGAGACAGAGGAGGAAAATGTAGAGAGGAGGGAGTGAAAGGATGCCAGGTCCGCAGGGAGGCGAGTTTTCCTCCATTTCCGCTCGGCTGCCCGGAGCACTGTTCTGTGAGCTCGCAGTGAGTCGTCGAGCCACGGAGCGGGAGGGGAGGACCGAGCCGGCCTGGAGGATAGGGGACATAGAGAGTCAAAGGATGCAGAAAGGGAAGAGAGGAGGGTTGAGGAGGCAGAATCAGGAGATAGGTTGGAGAAGGTATGAGCAGAGGGAAGAGATGATAGGATGGAAGAGGAGAGAGTAGCGGGGGAGAGAGAGCGAAGGTTGGGACGGCGCGATACCATCCGAGTAGGGGCAGTGTGGGAAGTGTTGGATGAGAGCGAGAGGGAAAAGGATACAAGGTAGTGGTCGGAGACTTGGAGGGGAGTTGCAATGAGGTTAGTGGAAGAACAGCATCTAGTAAAGATGAGGTCGAGCGTATTGCCTGCCTTGTGAGTAGGGGGGAAGGTGAGAGGGTGAGGTCAAAAGAGGAGAGGAGTGGAAAGAAGGAGGCAGAGAGGAATGAGTCAAAGGTAGGCGTGGGGAGGTTAAAGTCGCCCAGGACTGTGAGAGGTGAGCCGTCCTCAGGAAAGGAGCTTATCAAGGCATCAAGCTCATTGATGAACTCTCCGAGGGAACCTGGAGGGCGATAAATGATAAGGATGTTAAGCTTGAAAGGGCTGGTAACTGTGACAGCATGGAATTCAAAGGAGGCGATAGACAGATGGGTAAGGGGAGAAAGAGAGAATGACCACTTGGGAGAGATGAGGATCCCGGTGCCACCACCCCGCTGACCAGAAGCTCTCGGGGTGTGCAAGAACACGTGGGCGGACGAAGAGAGAGCAGTAGGAGTAGCAGTGTTATCTGTGGTGATCCATGTTTCCGTCAGTGCCAAGAAGTCGAGGGACTGGAGGGAGGCATAGGCTGAGATGAACTCTGCCTTGTTGGCCGCTGATCGGCAGTTCCAGAGGCTACCGGAGACCTTGAACTCCATGTGGGTCGTGCGCGCTGGGACCACCAGATTAGGGTGGCCGCGGCCACGCGGTGTGGATCGTTTGTATGGTCTGTGCAGAGAGGAGAGAACAGGGATAGATAGACACATAGTTGACAGGCTACAGAAGAGGCTACGCTAATGCAAAGGAGATTGGAATGACAAGTGGACTACACGTCTCGAATGTTCAGAAAGTTAAGCTTACGTAGCAAGAATCTTATTGACTAAAATGATTGAAATGATACAGTACTGCTGGAGTAGGCTAGCTGGGAGTGGCTGCGTTGTTGACACTACACTAATCAAGTCGTACCGTCGAGTGTAATAGTTTCTACAGTGCTGCTATTCGGGGGCTAGCTGGCTAGCTAGCAGTGTTGATTACGTAACGTTACGTTAAAAGAACGACAATAGCTGGCTAGCTAACCTAGAAAATCGCTCTAGACTACACAATTGTCTTAGATACAAAGACGGCTATGTAGCTAGCTAGCTACGATCAAACAAATCAAACCATTGTACTGTAATGAAGTGAAATGAAAATGTGATACTACCTGTGGAGCGAAGCGGAATGTTGACCGGGTTGTTGAGGTTCAATTCGGTAGACGTTGGCTAGCTGTTGGCGAGCTAGCTCGCAGTATCTCCTACGTTAAGGACGACAAATAGCTGGCTAGCTAACCTCGGTAAATTAAGATAATCACTCTAAGTCTACACACTCTAAACTACACAATTATCTTGGATACGAAGACAGCAAAGACAACTATGAAGCTAGCTAACACTACACTAATCGAGTCGTTCAGTTGAGTGTAATAGTTTCTACAGTGCTAGTGGACGTTAGCTAGCTGCTGGGCAGATAGCAGTGTAGACTACGTTAGGACGACGAAATACGATAATTACGCAATTATCTTTGATACAAAGACGGCTATGTAGCTAGCTAAGAAGAAATTGCTAAGATTAGACAAATCAAACCGTTGTACTATAACGAAATGTAATGAAAATGTAATGAAAAGTTATACTACCTGCGGACCGAAGTGTAGATGCGACCGCTCGCTCCAACCCGGAACCGGAAACATTGTTGTAGTATCTGGAATCTACATCTGTTTATATTAGTTCCTGTGCTGTTACTAAGCAGTAATGCATTACGGCAGTGTTACGTTACTACACCTAATAGGAAATGCACTGGGGTGCCGGGAACTGTAGAGCACGAGGGAACTGTAGAGCACGAGGGAACTGTAGAGCACGAGGGAACTGTAGAGCATGAGGGAACTGTAGAGCACGAGGGAACTGTAGAGCACGAGGGAACTGTAGAGCACGAGGGAACCGTAGAGCACGAGGGAACTGTAGAGCACGAGGGGTTTCGACTAAACTAAAACTAACTGTACTCCCGTCTCCTGCCTGGTCATTTCTCCACAACACAAATATTACAATTGTGAGTATGATGTTGTTTAATACCAGATAGATATACAGTTGAAGTCAGAAGTTTACATATACCTGGTCTTAGGTCAGTTAGGACCACCACTTTATTTTAAGAATGTGAAATGACAGAATAATAGTAGAGAGAATTACTTATTTCAGCTTTTATTTCTTTCATCACATTCCCAGTGGGTCAGAAGTTTACATACACTCAATCAGTATTTGGTAGCATTGCCTATAAATTGTTTAACTTGGGTCAAACGTATCGGGTAGCCTTCCACAACCTTCCCACAATAAGTTGGGTGAGTTTTGGCCCATTCCTCCTGACAGAGCTGGGGTAACTGAGTCAGGTTTGTAGGCCTCCTTGCTCGCACACCGTTTTTCAGTTCTGCCCACAGATTTTCTATAGGATTGAGGTCAGGGCTTTGTGATGGCCACTCCAATACTTTGACTTTATTGTCCTTAAGCCATTTTGCCACAACTTTGGAAGTATGCTTGGGGTCATTCTCCATTTGGAAGACCCATTTGTGACCAAGCTTTAACTTCCTGATTGATGTCTTGAGATGTTGCTTCAGTATATCCACATGATTTTCCTGCCTCATGATGGCGTCTATTTTGTGAAGGGCACCAGTCCCTCCTGCAGCAAAGAACCCCCACAACATGATGCTGCCACCCCCGTGCTTCACGATTGGGATGGTGTTCTTCAGCTTGCAAGCCTACTCCTTTTTCCTCCAAACATAATGATGGTCATTATGGCCAAACAGTTCTATTTTTGTTTAATCAGACCAGAGGGTGTTTCTCCAAAAATTATGATCGTTGTCCTCATGTGCAGTTGCAAACCGTAGTCTGGCTTTTTAATGGCGGTTTTGGAGCAGTGGCTTCTTCCTTGCTGAGTGGCCTTTCAGGTTATGTCGATATAGGACTAATTTTACTGTGGATATAGATACTTTTGTACCCGTTTCCTCCAGCATCTTCACAAGGTCCTTTGCTGTTGTTCTGGGATTGATTTCCACTTTTCGCACCAAAGTAGACTCATCTCTAGAAGATAGAACGCGTCTCCTTCCTGAGCGGTATGACGGCTGCGTGGTTCCATGGTGTTTATACTTGCATACTATTGTTTGTACAGATGAACATGGTACCTTCAGGCATTTGGAAATTGCTCCCAAGGATGAACCAGACTTGTGGAGGTCTACAATTTTTTTCTGAGGTCTTGGCTGATTTCTTTTGATTTCCCCATGATGTCAAGCAAAGAGACACTGAGTTTGAAGGTAGGGCTGGAAATACATCCACAGGTACACCGCCAATTGACTCGTGTATAATTTTTTTATTTGACCTTTATTTAACCAGGTAGGCAGTTGAGAACATGTTCTCATTTACAATTGACTCATATTATGTCAATCAGCCTATCAGAAGTTTCTAAAGCCATGGTATCATTTTCTAGAATTTTCCAAGCTGTTTAAAGGCACAGTCAACTTAATGTTTGTAAACTTCTGACCCACTGGATTTGTGATACAGTGAATTATAAGTGAAATAATCTGTCTGTAAACAATTGTTGGAAAAATGACTTGTGTCATGAACAAAGTAGCTGTCCTACCCGACTTGCCTAAACTAGTTTGTTTTAACAAGATATTTGTGGAGTGGTTTATGTAAACTTCAGACATCAACTGTAGAAACCAAGAGAGACAGAAAGCCCTTATGATAAACTTTTAAGAAGAAAGCTGTTGTTGTGGGGAAGAATATATTTCATTACATTTACATTTACATTTAAGTCATTTAGCAGACGCTCTTATCCAGGATTGCTTTATAGCCCTAGAACATTCTCATAGTCACACACACACACACACACACACACACACACACACACACACACACACACACACACACACACACACACACACACACACACACACACACACACACACACACACACACACACACACACACACACACACACACACACACACACACACACACAGGTGTTCGTGACAGTCATGGCTGGTTTCTAGGCAACAACGGCCCTGTTAGTATATACAGGATGACGCCAGAGAGAGGAGATACACGGCCTGGAAGTTCACATTAGAGAGACATAATACCTTCATTCAAATACATACATATCTTTCCATCTCAATACACAGATAAACAGTGATGAATGCCTATAGGATTTGGGTTGTCACGTCTACTCCATCTCTTCCCCTCCGGCGTTCGACGTCGCCGGTACACCGTTCCTGGGATCCATCATCACTCACCTGGACTCCATAACCTCCCTCCCTGGCGTTCCTTCCTCAGTCGGTTCCTGGGATCCATCATTACGTTATGACACTCACCTGGACTCCATTACCTCCCTCCCTGGGGTTCCTTCCTCAGTCGGTTCCTGGGATCCATCATTACGTTATGACACTCACCTGGACTCCATTACCTCCCTCCCTGGGGTTCCTTCCTCAGTCGGTTCCTGGGATCCATCATTACGTTATGACACTCACCTGGACTCCATTACCTCCCTCCCTGGGGTTCCTTCCTCAGTCGGTTCCTGGGATCCATCATTACGTTATGACACTCACCTGGACTCCATTACCTCCCTCACCTGGGGTTCCTTCCTCAGTCGGTTCCTGGGATCCATCATTACGTTATGACACTCACCTGGACTCCATTACCTCCCTCCCTGGGGTTCCTTCCTCAGTCAGTTCCTGGGATCCATCATTACGTTATGACACTCACCTGGACTCCATTACCTCCCTCCCTGGGGTTCCTTCCTCAGTCGGCTCCTGAGATCCATCATTATGTTATGACACTCACCTGGACTCCATTACCTCCCTCCCTGGGGTTCCTTCCTCAGTCGGTTCCTGGGATCCATCATTACGTTATGACACTCACCTGGACTCCATTACCTCCCTCCCTGGGGTTCCTTCCTCAGTCGGTTCCTGGGATCCATCATTACGTTATGACACTCACCTGGACTCCATTACCTCCCTCCCTGGGGTTCCTTCCTCAGTCGGTTCCTGGGATCCATCATTACGTTATGACACTCACCTGGACTCCATAACCTCCCTCCCTGGGGTTCCTTCCTCAGTCGGTTCCTGGGATCCATCATTATGTTATGACACTCACCTGGACTCCATTACCTCCCTCCCTGGGGTTCCTTCCTCAGTCGGTTCCTGGGATCCATCATTACGTTATGACACTCACCTGGACTCCATTACCTCCTTCCCTGGGGTTCCTTCCTCAGTCGGCTCCTGAGATCCATCATTATGTTATGACACTCACCTGGACTCCATTACCTCCCTCCCTGGGGTTCCTTCCTCAGTCGGTTCCTGGGATCCATCATTACGTTATGACACTCACCTGGACTCCATTACCTCCCTCCCTGGGGTTCCTTCCTCAGTCGGTTCCTGGGATCCATCATTACGTTATGACACTCACCTAGACTCCATTACCTCCCTCCCTGGGGTTCCTTCCTCAGTCGGTTCCTGTGTTCATGCGTTATCGTCACTGTTGTTGTCGTCTCGTTTTGTGTTTGTTGATGTCTTATTAAACGTGATATGGGTTGGTTTTGATAAGCCAATAGGTTCAACTTCAAGCTGGTGTGATTTGGGTTGGTTTTGATAAGCCAATAGGTTCAACTTCAAGCTGGTGTGATTTGGGTTGGTTTTGATAAGCCAGTAGGTTCAACTTCAATGTGGTGTGATTTGGGTTGGTTTTGATAAGCCAATAGGTTCAACTTCAAGCTGGTGTGATTTGGGTTGGTTTTGATAAACCAATAGGTTCAACCTCAATGTGGTGTGATTTGGGTTGGTTTTGATAAGCCAGTAGGTTCAACTTCAAGCTGGTGTGATCTGGGTTGGTTTTGATAAGCCAATAGGTTCAACTTCAAACTGGTGTGATTTGGGTTGGTTTTGATAAGCCAATAGGTTCAACTTCAAGCTGGTGTGATTTGGGTTGGTTTTGATAAGCCAATAGGTTCAACTTCAAGCTGGTGTGATTTGGGTTGGTTTTGATAAGCCAGTAGGTTCAACCTCAATGTGGTGTGATTTGGGTTGGTTTTGATAAGCCAGTAGGTTCAACTTCAAGCTGGTGTGATCTGGGTTGGTTTTGAAAAGCCAGTAGGTTCAACTTCAATGTGGTGTGATTTGGGTTGGTTTTGATAAGCCAGTAGTTTAAACGTCAATGTGGTGTGATTTGGGTTGGTTTTGATAAGCCAGTAGGTTCAACTCCAAGCTGGTGTGATTTGGGTTGATTTTGATAAGCCAATAGGTTCAACTTCAAGCTGGTGTTATTTGTGTTGGTTTTGATAAGCCAGTAGGTTCAACTTCAATGTGGTGTGATTTGGGTTGGTTTGATAAACCAATAGGTTCAACTTCAAGCTGGTGTGATTTGAGTAATAATAGGTTTATATATTCCAGTAAACTACAGCATCGAGAAGGTCTAGGGGCTTTGTTTATGTTCTATTGATGTTGCAGTGTTACTTCCTACTTCCTGTTTCTTCTGCTTAGGGGGAAATGTAATTTATTTATTACAAAGCTAAAAGTTTAAAAACCAAATAGTCAAGTTGTCTAATTAATTATACATTCAACCCAATAAGAAGAAGAGAATAGAGAAATGTCATGATTTAAATTCAGACAGTTAGAATATAAAATAATAGAATAGAACGGTCCTATATTGATAGGAGAGATAAGTAGCACCAGTGACGGTCCGTCTGTCATGCCCTGGTCTTAGTATTTTGGGTTTTCGTCTTGCGTTTGTGGCACCAGATAGGACTGTTTCGGTTTTTTCACATTTCTTGTTTTGTAGATTGTTGTATTTTCATATTTATTAAAGATGTTTACCAGTAACCACGCTGCATTTTGGTCCGCCTCACTTTCCCCAGAAGAAAACCGTTACAGAATCACCCAACAACCAAGGACCAAGCGGCGTGGTAAACAGAGGCAGCAACAACAGCAGCAGCAGGAGAAGCAACAGCAGCAGCAAAAGCAGCAGCAGGAGGAGCTAGCACGGCAGAGCGGCTGGAAGCCCGAGGCAACCCCAAAAAATTATTGGGGGGAGGCACAGGGAGAGTGTGGCAGAGTCAGGAGTCAGACCTGAGCCAACTCCCCCTGTTTACAGTAAGGAGTCATGGATGGAATTGGAGCTGTCGGCGAAGCTGAGTGCTGAGTCTGAGAGTGTTGAGGATGTATTGGACAGAATAGAGAGAAGGCTGTTGGTTTGGCATAGTATGCAAGGCATTCGCCCTGAGGTGCTAATCCCCAGCCCGGTATCACCAGTGCCGTCACCCCGCACCAGGCTGTCTCTCCGTCCCATCAACACAGGTGCTCCCTCCTGTCCGGCGCTACCGGAGTTTCCACCCCTCAGTCCAGAGGCGCCAGAGCCCCTCAGTCCAGAGGCGCCAGAGCCCCTCAGTCCAGAGGCGCCAGAGCCCCTCAGTCCAGAGGCGCCAGAGCCCCTCAGTCCAGAGCCACCAGAACCCCTCAGTCCAGCACTGCCAGAGCTCCCGCCTCTCAGTCCAGAGGCGTCAGAGCCCCTCAGTCCAGAGGCGCCAGAGCGCCTCAGTCCAGCGCTGCCGGAGCCCCTCAGTCCAGCGTTGCCGGAGCTTCCCGTCTGCCCAGCGCCATCAGCGCCACCTGAGCCACCCGTCTGCCCAGCGCCGCCTGAGCCACCCGTCTGCCCAGCGCCGCCAGTGCCGTGGGGTCCAGTCCAGTGGGGCCCTTGGTGAGGGTTACTAGGCCCAGGTCGGCGGTGACGGTCGCCAATCAAAGGACGCGATGCATGCGGACTAAGACTTTGTTAGAGTGGGGTCCACGTCCAGCGCAGGAGCCGCCACCATGGACAGACGCCCACCCGGACCCTCCCCTATGGGTTTTGGTGTGCGGCCTGGAGTCCGCACCTTGGGGGGGGGGGTTCTGTCACGCCCTGGTCTTAGTATTTTGTGTTTTCTTTATTATTTTGGTCAGGCCAGGGTGTGACATGGGTTTATTATGTGGTGTGTTTTGTCTTGGGGTTTTTGTAGGTATTGGGATTTTTGTAGGTATTGGGATTGTGGCTTAGTGGGGTTTTCTAGCAATGTCTATGGCTGTCTGATATGGTTCTCAATCAGAGGCAGGTGTTTATCGTTGTCTCTGATTGGGAACCATATTTAGGCAGCCATATGCTTTGAGTGTTTCGTGGGTGATTGTTCCTGTCTTTGTGTTTGTGGCACAAGATAGGACTGTTTCGTTTTTTTCATGTTTCTTGTTTTGTAGATTGTTGTATTTTCATCTTTATTAAAGATGTACAAAACTAACCACGCTGCATTTTGGTCCGCCTCTCTTTCCCCAGAAGAAAACCGTTACACCTTCATTCAGGGCAGGTAGCGCAGAGCCCCACCTGTGTTGAGCCCCACCTGTCCAGACAAAGATTATAATATACACAGAACCAGTCAATAGATTGGACACACCTCCTACATTGTAGAATAATAGTGAAAATATCAAAACTATGAAATAACACATATGGAATCATGTAGTTAACAAAAAAAAGTGTTAAACAAATCATAATATATTTTATATTTGAGATTCTTCAAAGTAGCCACCCTTTGCACGCTCTTGACATTCTCTCAACCAGCTCCACCTGGAATGCTTTTCCAACAGTCTTGAAGAAGTTCCCACATACGCTGAGCACTTGTTGGCTGCTTTTCCTTCACTTTGCCGTCCAACTCATCCCAAACCATCTCAACTGGGTTGAGGTCAGGTGATTGTGGAAGCCAGGTCATCTAATGCAACACTCCATCAATCTCCTTCTTGGTCAAATAACCCTTAAACAGCCTGGAGGTGTGTTGGGTCATTGTCCTGTTGAAAAACAAATGATAGTCCCACTAAGAGCAGAATGCTGTGGTAGCCATACTTGATTGTTTTTGCGACTGCACTTGAAGAAACTTTAAAAGTTCTTGACATTTTACGGATTGACTGACCTTCATGTCAGTGCTTTCTGTGGTGGTGGGGCAGCCAGCGGAAAAATACAGAGCGTAGGGGTTGGTAATGTGCTGTAGTTGCGCCATGATTGGCTCAGCGTTCTGTCACTCATAGGGACACCACGTCACCTCAAAATCTACGGGGAGAGCTTGAAAATTCAAGCCCCTCGGGTGCTGCCACAGAGTTACATTAGAAGTGCCCATCCAAGAAGGCTCAAGGTCATTGGCAAAGATAAAATGATATCTACCGTAGCTTTGGACCTGTACATGTCAAAGTCATACTTTCAAAATCTTAGCTAGCAAGCTGACAAGCAATCATCATCATGAATCAAATTGCAAATCCTTTTCAATCCATGAAAATAAATGATAGATAAAACGTATCTGTAACGGCGTTCTTCGTTTGTCGCAAGAAAGTCGGACCGAAATGCAGCGTGTTGGTTACTCAGGATTTTTAATGGAACAAATGACGATACACGAAATAACAAAAACAACAAACGGAACGTGAAAAACCTATACAGCCTGTCTGGTGAACACTAACACAGAGACAGGAACAATCACCCACGAAATACAAAGAAACCCAGGCTACCTAAATACGGTTCCCAATCAGAGACAACGAGAATCACCTGACTCTGATTGAGAACCGCCTCAGGCAGCCAAACCTATGCAACACACACCCCTAATCAGCCACAATCCCAATAACTAAAAAAACCCACTAAGAAATACAACAAACAATAAACCCATGTCACACCCTGACCTGACCAACTAATTAACTAAAACACAAAATACTAAGACCAAGGCGTGACAGAACCCCCCCCCCCCTAAGGTGCGGACTCCCGAACGCACCTCAAAACCATAGGGAGGGTCCGGGTGGGCGTCTGTCCATGGTGGCGGTTCCGGCTCGGGACATGGACCCCACTCCATAAATGTCATAGTTCCTCCCCTTCGCGTCCTGGGATGATCCACCCTCGCCGTCGACCATGGCCGAATAGTCCTCACCCAGAACCCCACTGAACTGAGGAGCAGCTCGTGGCTGAGGGGCAGCTCGGGACTGAGGGGCAGCTCGGGACTGAGGGGCAGCTCGGGACCGAGGGGCAGCTCGGGACCGAGGGGCAGCTCGGGACCGAGGGGCAGCTCGGGACCGAGGGGCAGCTCGGGACTGAGAGGCATCCCGGGACTGAGAGGAAGCCCAGTACTGAGAGAAAGCCCAGTACTGAGAGGAAGCCCAGTACTGAGAGGAAGCCCAGTACTGAGATGAAGCCCAGCCAGGCAGTTGAATCCGGCAGATCCTGGCTGTCTGGCGGATCTGGAAGAGTCTGGTTGACTAGCAGATCTGGAAGAGTCTGGTTGACTGGCAGATCTGGAAGAGTCTGGCTGAATAGCAGATCTGGAAGAGTCTGGCTGACTGGCAGATCTGGAAGAGTCTGGCTGACTGGCAGATCTGGAAGAGTCTGGCTGTCTGGCAGATCTGGAAGAGTCTGGCTGACTAGCAGATCTGGAAGAGTCTGGTTGACTGGCAGATCTGGAAGAGTCTGGCTGAATAGCAGATCTGGAAGAGTCTGGCTGACTGGCAGATCTGGAAGAGTCTGGCTGACTGGCAGATCTGGAAGAGTCTGGCTGACTGGCAGATCTGGAAGAGTCCGGGTAACTAGCAGATCTGGAAGAGTCTGGTTGACTGGCAGATCTGGAAGAGTCTGGCTGAAAAGCAGATCTGGAAGAGTCTGGCTGACTGGCAGATCTGGAAGAGTCTGGCTGACTGGCAGATCTGGAAGAGTCTGGCTGACTGGCAGATCTGGAAGAGTCTGGCTGACTGGCAGATCTGGAAGAGTCTGGCTGTCAGGCAGATCTGGAAGAGTCTGGCTGTCAGGCAGATCTGGAAGAGTCTGGCTGTCAGGCAGATCTGGAAGAGTCTGGCTGACTGGAAGATCTGGAAGAGTCTGGCTGACTGGCTGACTGGGCTTCCTCTCCTCTTTTGACCTCACCCTCTCACCTTCCCCCCCTACTCACAAGGCAGGCAATACGCTCGACCTCATCTTTACTAGATGCTGTTCTTCCACTAACCTCATTGCAACTCCCCTCCAAGTCTCCGACCACTACCTTGTATCCTTTTCCCTCTCGCTCTCATCCAACACTTCCCACACTGCCCCTACTCGGATGGTATCGCGCCGTCCCAACCTTCGCTCTCTCTCCCCCGCTACTCTCTCCTCTTCCATCCTATCATCTCTTCCCTCTGCTCATACCTTCTCCAACCTATCTCCTGATTCTGCCTCCTCAACCCTCCTCTCTTCCCTTTCTGCATCCTTTGACTCTCTATGTCCCCTATCCTCCAGGCCGACTCGGTCTTCCCCTCCCGCTCCGTGGCTCGACGACTCATTGCGAGCTCACAGAACAGTGCTCCGGGCAGCCGAGCGGAAATGGAGGAAAACTCGCCTCCCTGCGGACCTGGCATCCTTTCACTCCCTCCTCTCTACATTTTCCTCCTCTGTCTCTGCTGCTAAAGCCACTTTCTTCCACTCTAAATTCCAAGCATCTGCCTCTAACCCTAGGAAGCTCTTTGCCACCTTCTCCTCCCTCCTGAACCCTCCTCCCCCTCCTCCCTCTCTGCAGATGACTTCGTCAACCATTTTGAAAAGAAGGTCGACGACATCCGATCCTCGTTTGCTAAGTCAAACGACACCGCTGGTTCTGCTCACACTGCCCTACCCTGTGCTCTGACCTCTCTCTCCAGATGAAATCTCGCCTCTTGTGACGGCCGGCCGCCCAACAACCTGCCCGCTTGACCCTATCCCCTCCTCTCTTCTCCAGACCATTTCCGGAGACCTTCTCCCTTACCTCACCTCGCTCATCAACTCATCCCTGACCGCTGGCTACGTCCCTTCCGTCTTCAAGAGAGCGAGAGTTGCACCCCTTCTGAAAAAACCTACACTCGATCCCTCCGATGTCAACAACTACAGACCAGTATCCCTTCTTTCTTTTCTCTCCAAAACTCTTGAACGTGTCGTCCTTGGCCAGCTCTCCCGCTATCTCTCTCAGAATGACCTTCTTGATCCAAATCAGTCAGGTTTCAAGACTAGTCATTCAACTGAGACTGCTCTTCTCTGTATCACGGAGGCGCTCCGCACTGCTAAAGCTAACTCTCTCTCCTCTGCTCTCATCCTTCTAGACCTATCGGCTGCCTTCGATACTGTGAACCATCAGATCCTCCTCTCCACCCTCTCCGAGTTGGGCATCTCCGGCGCGGCCCACGCTTGGATTGCGTCCTACCTGACAGGTCGCTCCTACCAGGTGGCGTGGCGAGAATCTGTCTCCTCGCCACGCGCTCTCACCACTGGTGTCCCCTAGGGCTCTGTTCTAGGCCCTCTCCTATTCTCGCTATACACCAAGTCACTTGGCTCTGTCATAACCTCACATGGTCTCTCCTATCATTGCTATGCAGACGACAGACAATTAATCTTCTCCTTTCCCCCTTCTGATGACCAGGTGGCGAATCACATCTCTGCATGTCTGGCAGACATATCAGTGTGGATGACGGATCACCACCTCAAGCTGAACCTCGGCAAGACGGAGCTGCTCTTCCTCCCGGGGAAGGACTGCCCGTTCCATGATCTCGCCATCACGTTGACAACTCCATTGTGTCCTCCTCCCAGAGCGCTAAGAACCTTGGCGTGATCCTGGACAACACCCTGTCGTTCTCAACTAACATCAAGGCGGTGGCCCGTTCCTGTAGGTTCATGCTCTACAACATCCGCAGAGTACGACCCTGCCTCACACAGGAAGCGGCGCAGGTCCTAATCCAGGCATTTGTCATCTCCCGTCTGGATTACTGCAACTCGCTGTTGGCTGGGCTCCCTGCCTGTGCCATTAAACCCCTACAACTCATCCAGAACGCCGCAGCCCGTCTGGTGTTCAACCTTCCCAAGTTCTCTCACGTCACCCCGCTCCTCCGCTCTCTCTACTGGCTTCCAGTTGAAGCTCGCATCCGCTACAAGACCATGGTGCTTGCCTACGGAGCTGTGAGGGGAACGGCACCGCAGTACCTCCAGGCTCTGATCAGGCCCTACACCCAAACAAGGGCACTGCGTTCATCCACCTCTGGCCTGCTCGCCTCCCTACCACTGAGGAAGTACAGTTCCCGCTCAGCCCAGTCAAAACTGTTCGCTGCTCTGGCCCCCCAATGGTGGAACAAACTCCCGCACGACGCCAGGACAGCGGAGTCAATCACCACCTTCCGGAGACACCTGAAACCCCACCTCTTCAAGGAATACCTAGGATAGGATAAAGTAATCCTTCTCACCCCCCTAAATGATTTAGATGCACTATTGTAAAGTGGCTGTTCCACTGGATGTCAGAAGGTGAATTCACCAAGTTGTAAGTCGCTCTGGATAAGAGCGTCTGCTAAATGACTTAAATGTAATGTAAATGTGGCAGATCTGGAAGAGTCTGGCTGTCTGGCAGATCTGGAAGAGTCTGGCTGTCTGGCAGATCTGGAAGAGTCTGGCTGACTGGCAGATCTGGAAGAGTCTGGCTGACTGGCAGATCTGGAAGAGTCTGGAAGAGTCTGGCTGACTGGCAGATCTGGAAGAGTCTGGCTGACTGGCAGATCTGGAAGAGTCTGGCTGACTGACGGCTCTGGCTGCTTCATGCTGACTGGCGGCTCTGGCTGCTCCATGCTGACTGGCGGCTCTGGCTGCTCCATGCAGATTGACAGCTCTGGCGGCTTCTTGCAGACTGACAGCTCTGACTGTTCCATGCAGACTAACAGCTTTGGCAGCTCCTTGCAGACTGGCAGCTCCTTGCAGACTGGCAGCTCCTTGCAGACTGGCAACTCCATGCAGACTGGCAACTCCATGCAGACTGGCAACTCCATGCAGACTGGCAGCTCCTTGCAGACTGGCAACTCCATGCAGACTGGCAACTCTGGCTGCTCCAAGCAGACTGACAGCTCTGGCTGCCCCATGCAGACTGGCAGCTCTAGCTGCTCCATGCAGACTGGCAACTCTGGCTGCTCCATGCAGACTGGCAGCTCTAGCTGCTCCATGCAGACTGGCAGCTCTGGCTGCTTCATGCAGACTGGCATCTCTAGCTGCTCCATGCAGACTGGCAGCTCCTAGCTGCTCCGAACAGGCAGGAGGCTCCGGCAGCGCTGTAGAGGAGGAAGGCTCTAGAAACGCTGAACAGGCGGGAGACTCCGACAGCGCAGGAGAGGGAGAAAGCGCTGGCTGCGCTGAACAGGCGAGGCGCACTGAAGGCCTGGTGCGTGGTACTGGAACTGGTGGTACTGGATCGAGGACACGCACAGGAAGCCTGGTGCGGGGAGCTACCATCGGAGGACTGGTGTGTGAAGGTGGCACAGGATGGACTGGACCGTGAAGGTGTACTGGAGAGCCTGAGAGCAGGAATGGCACAGGACGTGCAAGGCTAGGTAGGTACACAGGAGGCCTAGTGCGTGAGCCTGGCACATTTTTCACCAGCCGACTAACACGCACCTCAGGACTAGTATGGAGCGCTGACCCAGGTGCCATTAAATCCCTGACACGCTCCGTCGGACGAATCTTATACCTAAAGCACCAAACTAGCAACTCCCTCATTACTCTCTCCTCCAATTTCCCCATTAACTCCTTCACAGTCTCTGCTTCGCTCACCTCCAACACCGGTTCTGGTCTCCTCCTTGGCTCCTCACGATAAACAGGGAGAGTTGGCTCAGGTCTGTCTCCTGACTCAGCCACTCTCCCTCTGAGCCCCCCCCAAAAATTTTTGGGGCTGATTTTCTGGTTTCGCTCTGCGCCGCCGTGTCACTCTTTTCGACTCCATTCTCCTATAGCCCTCTTCGCACTGCTCCAGCGAATCCCAGGCGGGCTCCGGCACTCTCTCTGGGTCGGCCGCCCACCTGTCTATTTCTTCCCACGTCGTATACTCCAATCCTCTGCTGTCCATAACGTCCTCCCTTCGCTGCTCCAGCTGCCTGTTAACACGCTGCTCGGTCCGTGTGTGGTGGGTGATTCTGTAACGGCGTTCTTCGTTTGTCCCAAGAAAGTCGGACCGAAATGCAGCGTGTTGGTTACTCATGATTTTTAATGGAACAAATGACGATACACGAAATAACAAAAACAACAAACGGAACGTGAAAAACCTATACAGCCTGTCTGGTGAACACTAACACAGAGACAGGAACAATCACCCACGAAATACAAAGAAACCCAGGCTACCTAAATACGGTTCCCAATCAGAGACAACGAGAATCACCTGACTCTGATTGAGAACCGCCTCAGGCAGCCAAACCTATGCAACACACACCCCTAATCAGCCACAATCCCAATAACTAAAAAACCCCACTAAGAAATATAACAAACAATAAACCCATGTCACACCCTGGCCTGACCAACTAATTAACTAAAACACAAAATACTAAGACCAAGGCGTGACAGTATCGGTGCTCATTGGCCATTGGACATAAACATTACACAAGTTGGAAATCGCAAATTCAGCAATGAGTGGTTTTGAAGGAATCAGTGGCTAACTGCAAGCATTGCAAAGCAATCATTAGCCTGCTCTTCAGTGGAGTGGGTGTGTGGTCCAAGTCTGGGTTTAAGGGTCTCTTTTCCATGCTTAAAAGGATAAACATTCACATCTATCACAATGGGCCAGAAACGGTTGAATACATTGTCCATGCTGTCTATCCAGCATGACTTCTGCCGCATTTCAAAACAACTGGAAACTCAGAACTGGGAAATCTCAGGCTTCAGTGAGTTCAAGACAACTCAGAACTGGGAAATCTCAGGCTTCAGTGAGTTCAAGACAACTGGGAACTGGGAAATCTCAGGCTTCAGTGAGTTCAAGACAACTGGGAACTGGGAAATCTCAGGCTTCAGTGACTTCAAAACAACTGAGAACTTTGAAAAAAAACGTGCTCCGAATGGGATAATACGGTCCAACTCTGAATTCCAAGTCAGGAACTCTGGCCTCTTTCTAGAGCTCCGATCTGAAGATCACCGACGTCATGAATCAACCTTGTTTTTCCCCCCACAGGGCCCAGCTCTCTTGGAAGCACCATAAGTGCAGAGAAGGCCAGACTTTAATGCCAAAATTTGCCCACAAGGATCGCTGTGAGAACAGCACAAGAAGGTGAGTCCAAAAATGTCTTGTATGCTGCTGCATGAATAATGTAATGCCAGGGAGATATGTATACTGTAGATAAGAGAGTAATACTAAGTGTATGTTGTGCAGTAAGCTGTTAGGACCACATGTGCTTCGTCCTAATAACTTGGTCCCTTTCATTACTTTGCCCACTGTTCTAACTTGGTGGTGTACATATAGCCTATAGCCTGTTTAAGAGAAATTGTATCATTGAATATTGTTAAAGCTTTCATGTCTGCTTATATGCCCCCCCCCCCCCCCCTTTATTTATCATAAGGTCCTGACTTGGTGTACAGGGAGAATTCTGTAGCTGCCATTCAAAGTGCTGAACAAATAGTTATATTGACAAAGTCCATGTCTTAATAGAAATTATGGATTTGCCTTTTATCCACTTATCTTCCCCTTATGCCATTGTTTTGTACATCTCAACTGTCAGTAGAAACCACAAGTCAGCCATGTTTTTTTTTAAGGCAGTAAATGAGGCTGAATGAACTGTTTCGCTGCCAGACAAGGCTTCACTAATAGCCAGGTGTAGCAGTAAGGATTCACTCCATGGTGCTGGAAAGAAAGCTCTGCTGTTGGGACAGCGTTATGTAGACCCTAACAGTTTTTGGGCACCATTTGTCACCGTTATATAGTGCAATTAATGTATTGTTTAGTGTTGTTTAGCAGCTTTGCTGTCATGCATTTACAACATTTTGGGGAGCTTGCCCCAACAAGATTTACATGCTAAAATCGCCACTGTGTAGCACCAAGACCCCCTGAAAATGATCAACACACTTCTTGTGTAGGCTTTACGAAACCCTCCTATTAGGGGGTTAAATAGCTTATAGAAAAAGTGTATGATAACTTGAGACTCGCGACCTAGTTAGCTCGGATTCTCTTCTATTTTGCCCGTCTTCTATTTTCCTCTGCTCTCTCTGCCCCGTGATGTTTTCGTGTATCCATCCTTGAAGGCGTGGTGGCACCCCGCCGCGCGCTCTCTCTCTCTGTCTCTCTCTCTCTCACTCTCTCGCCTCCCTTCAGACTCTAGGATCTCCCATCTCCATCTCTGTCTCCGCCCCTAATGAATGCATCGTTTCATTCATTCACCTACTGTATGCAAAGGGTAGCGAGTCGCGTTCACTGACAAATGAACGACGCACCAAGAAGGACGCGCATTGCAAGTGTATCGTCATCGCTTTGACAAAAACAAAACAAAAAAAACGATTCAAAATAACCGTGGATTTTCTGCTAAATAACTGAAAGAAAACGCGATCTTTCTAAGACGTTCTGTGCCTCCCTATAGGCTGATAACGTTATGGATTCCTTCGCAAGGTCGACAGTAACTTCAGGTAGTGGAATACGAGCGAAAGGTACGTGTGTATGAGGCGTGGGCTAGTTTATTTACCCGTTGGTTGTGTGTAAAGCTGTCGTTTCCGGTATAAACGTTAATTTAGATTCATATGTTTTATTTAACTCACATTAGGTTTCAGGGATGTTTATATATTAACCTATAGGCTATAGATGAGGTGAATATAAGGGCTGGTGTCAATGATGGTCCTGATAAGTTTTAGATTTGCAGGAAGATAACCCAGGAGAGTAGGGGAGAGGAAAGAACAGGAGGGGGGTGATAGGAGAGGACATGAGAGGAGGGGAGGGGAGGGGAGGGGAAAGGAGAGGAGATGAAAGGAGAGGAGGGTAGAGGAGAGGAGAGGAGAGAACAGGAGGGGAGGTTAGGGGAGATGACAGAAGAGAAGGGGAGAGGACATGAGAGGAGGGGAGGGGAGGGGAAAGGAGAGGAGATGAAAGGAGATGAGGAGAGGAGAGAACAGGAGGGGAGGTTAGGGGAGATGACAGGAGAGAAGGGGAGAGGACATGAGAGGAGGGGAGGGGATAGGAGATGAAAGGAGATGAGGGGAGAGGAGAGGGCTGGAGGGGATAGGAGAAGATGGGAGGGGAAAGGAGAGGAGGTGAGTGGAGAGGACAGGAGAGAAAGGGAGGGGAGGGGAAAGGAGAAGAGGGGAAAGGAGATGAGGGTAGGTGAGGGGAAAGGAGAGGAGATGAGGGCAGGGCAGGGCAGGGGAGAGAAGTGAGAAGGGGAGAGGAGATGAGATGAGGGGAGAGGAGAGGAGAGGAGAGTAGAGGGCTGGAGGGGATAGGAGAAGATGGGAGGGGAAAGGAGAGGAGGTGAGGGGAGAGGACAGGAGAGGAAGGGAGGGGAGGGGATAGGAGAAGATGGGAAAGGAGATGAGGGGAGGTGAGGGGAAAGGAGAGGAGATGAGGGCAGGGCAGGGGAGAGAAGTGAGAAGGGGAGAGGAGAAGAAGGGACGGGAGGAGATTAGGGGAGAGGACAGGAGAAGAAGGGAGGGGAGGAGATGAGGGGAGGTGAGGGGAGAGGAAGGGAGGAGAAGGGAAAGGAGAGGTGAGGGGAGAGGAGGGGAGGGGAGGAGATGAGGGGAGAGGAAGGGAGGAGAAGGGAAAGGAGAGGTGAGGGGAGAGGAAGGGAGGGGAGGAGATGGGGGAGGTGAGGAGATGAGGGGAGGAGAAGAAAGGAGAAGAAGGGAGGGGAGGAGATGAGGGGAGGAGAAGAAAGGAGAAGAAGGGAGGGGAGGAGATGAGGGGAGAGGAGAGGACAGGAGAGGGAAGGGAAGGGAAAGGAGAGGAGATGAAGGGAGGTGAGAGGACAGGAGATAAGAAGGTGGGGGGATATTTAGTTTCGTCACATCTGTACTTCAGAGTATCATCAGTGACAACAAATGTAGAATCCTGACACTGCTATGTTTTTTTCCAAGCAAATATTCAAAATGTGTGTTGAGAGAAATCATATCTATTTTCCAATAACACATTTATTGTACTGCAATTCAAGTAAGCCTAATGACTATAATATACATTTGGTCATTCTCCACCAGGCTATCAATGTGAAGCTCAACCATTGACTCCAACAACCAATCAATTCACTTCTAACTGTACCTGAGGGGTTCTAGAAGACAACCGCATTGCCATGGAAACGCCCCCGGATTCCAAGCGGAGGACGGTGGTCGCACAGATGGAGTCGCCCCGCGCAGGAGGTGTGGCTATGCTTGTTGACGTCCTCGGCAACACAGAACCCAACACCAACCGGGGGGTGGAGCCTAAACTCAATCTCCAACTGTCGCCAGGTGAGGCCTCCCCCATGTCGCCGCGGATACCAGGAAGTTGAATGGAGGACTTGGTAGTGGCACCTCCCCTTCCTGTCTGAGGGCTGATTGCACGGGAAAGGAGGGATCATCGCAGAGTAAAGGAGGGAGTATAGATGTGAGCGGAGGAGGGAGAGGAGGAGGGGTATTAAAACCACTAACAACGCCTGAGAGAGAGGAAGCTAAGAAAAGCAGGATCCCTATGGCTCTCCCCCTGAAGACGGACACACACACGCACACACACTCCTCACACACCACACACACCATACACACGACCACTACTAGCAGCGACCGAAGGCTGAGGTCTCCCAACATCAAACACACCACGAGCCCTAAAACACACACACACCGAACAGAACACACCTGGGATGCCAGCTCCAAAGTAGAACACTCCAGAACCCATCACTTGTCTGCGGTGAGCTCCAAGCCCTCGGCTTCCAGAACCATGCAGGGTTCTAAGGATAATCAGAAGGGTTATAGTTCTAAAGGTCCTGCTCCACCACCCGCCCCTCTGGCCACCTCAAGCCCCAAATGTAGAACCACCGTTGACGTGATGCTCACATCAACCACCTCTGACATCATCACAGGGGGACGAGCTTCGGACTCTGACCTGTCGATGGGATCACTAGGGGTCAAGGGCAACACACCCCATAATTCTCCATTCCTGACCCCTGACCCCTTTGCCACGGCAACGGACAACACAGAGACGACTCTAGAAAACGCAGCTCGCCAACTGGAATCCAAAATGGCCGCCAAAGTCTCAGAGGGGTCGTCGACGGGGACGATGACATCACAGAGAGTCACCTGTCTGTCAGGAGGGGGAATGTCCGCAGGACCTACGCTATCCCAGAAGGCCATGCAGCAGAGTGACACGGCGGCAACGTGCGAGGCCCTGGAGAGGGACATCCATCCCCCAGAGTATCGCCGGGATGACGATTGCGCAGGCCGGTTGCTGTGGGAGACCAAGCCACCTGGAGTCCCGCTGGGAGACCCGAGTCACGTGGGAGATGGAAATGTCATCGCCGTCACCGGCGGCAACAACAATGAAGCGTCGTCAAGGGCAACGGAGAAGGGGAAGAAAGAAATGGGAAGAAAGGAGGAGAAGGATAAACACCAGCCTCCAGGGACCTGGAGCTCCAGAGTGCGTAAAGAGGCCGGCACCATGACTAACCCCAGCGAGGTGAGGCGTTCCTGGGGTGAGGCCCGGAGGGAGGTGGGGGTTCAGGCTGTAGTGGAGGTGTGTGACCGCTCCGCCACTACCAGCCCCCGCCTGCTCACCCTGTCACTACGCACTCACCGTGGCAACGTAGGGAAACAGGAAGGGGTTGCTAGTGATGGACAGAGAGACACAGACTCACATTCCAATGGGCTGACAGCTGGGGTTCAGAGGGGGAGTATCCTTGTCTGTGACCTCTGCATGGACCAGCAGGTCAGAGGTCAGGGGTTAAATGGAGAACTGGGGCCTTTGATTGGTTTACAGAGCTGTCAGTCAAGGTTGGTCACACCGCAGAACCAGGAGGCGGGACTGAATGCAGTAGCCCCGCCCCTGTGCTGCATTCCTATTGGCCTAGCCCCATTCCAACACATCTGTCAGATAGATATCGAGCTCTGCAGCCAATCAGAGCACCCGAGCAGTAAAGATAAGCTGCCGACCACCAATGAGGAGCTGCCGACCAGTGTCACCAACGACAAGCAGCAGAAACCATCTGAGACCCACAGCAAAGCTAAAACCAGACAGACAGACAATTCAGGTACCAAGACTAGCCACAAACACAGAACCCACTCCTCTCCTTCCCACTCCTCCTCTTACAGGACCCACAGACGCAAACCAGGCTCGGGCAGAGACAAACAGAAACCGGGGTTGGAATGGAACCAGACTGGATCAGACCTGTTCCAGCCAGACCCAGGGAAGAGTACCACCAAACTGACTGCGGAGAATCCAGAACGAGCTGGTGACCCCGAACAGGAGAGGAAGGACTCTGGGCCGGTGCAGAACGTGGTTTGGGACGAACAAGGGATGACCTGGGAGGTGTACGGGGCGTCGGTGGATCTAGAGAGTCTGGGGTTCGCCATCCAGTCACACCTGCAGTGTAAGATCCGAGAGCACGAGAAACGCATCGGAACACTACGGAAGTCTGTCTCCCTGGAGGTTCCCTCTCCGGGAGCGAAGAAGTGGAAGGAGAAGAAGAAGAAGAGGAGTGTTTTCCGGTCAATATGCCGACCGGGATGCTGCAGGAAACCTCCCGCATCGCCCGCCGGGATGTGATAGGACCTCGGAATGTTTGGAATGTTTACAGACGAAACATTCTAGAACGTTCTAAATCTAGATTGTAGATCCGTTCTAGAACATCACCCGCCAGGAAGTGAGAGAATTTTCAGGAATGTTCGTGGGCATTCCAGAATGTTCACGGATGGATATTCTAGAACAACATTATAGTCACAGGAGGTTGGTGGCCCTCTAATTGGGGGAACGGGCTCGTGGTTACGACTGGAGCGGAGTTAGTGGAATGGTATAAAATACACCAAACACCTGGTTTCCATGGTTTCCATGTTGTTTGCTATCATTCCATTGACTCTTTCCCAGCCTCCATTATTATGATGCTCCTCCCCCTCGGCAGCCTCCATTATTATGATGCTCCTCCCCCTCGGCAGCCTCCCACTGGTTCTAATCTAGAACATCCTGGAACAGCAAACCTGTTCCTGGAATCTGATTACGAGGAGAAGAAGAAGAAGAAGAAGAACGAGGATACATTTTCTACAGTTGTATCTTGGAGTCGTTCTCAGAGATGTTCAATCCGTCAACTGTTGGTAGCACAAGGACACAACCCCCCCCCAAACTATGGACAACTGTCACGCTTTGTTGTGATAACACCTATCTGCTGTTAGCCAAGACAGTAGCCACACGAACAGCAAGGTTATGTCCCAGAAGGCACTCTGTTACACCCTATAGTGTGCTACTTTTGACCAGAGCCCATACAGGGAATAAGGGGGGTGGGGGGGGGGCATTTTGGGACACGGACCATGACCTATACTGTATCACTGTATCATTGAACGAAGAAGATGAGTTTGTAGCTAAAACGGGAAAAAAGGCCATACGGTTATATGATTCTCAAGTATGTCTGAGAGTAGCTACAATACGCTGTTTATCGACATCAGCTGTTTTCACTGAGGAGAGACTCAATATATATTCACATCAGCTGTTTTCACTGAGGAGAGACTCAATATATATTCACATCAGCTGTTTTCACTGAGGAGAGACTCAATATATATTCACATCAGCTGTTTTCACTGAGAAGAGACTCAATATATATTCATATCAGCTGTTTTCACTGAGGAGAGACTCAATATATATTCACATCAGCTGTTTTCACTGAGGAGAGACTCAATATATATTCACATCAGCTGTTTTCACTGAGAAGAGACTCAATATATATTCATATCAGCTGTTTTCACTGAGGAGAGACTCAATATATATTCACATCAGCTGTTTTCACTGAGGAGAGACTCAATATATATTCACATCAGCTGTTTTCACTGAGGAGATCATAGGTGGTATTTTGTATAATAGTTTAGACTAACACTAACAGAAATACATTAATTGTACATTTTACTGTGACACAATGGAATACACTGTATTAGTACTGTATAGGAATGGAGGAAGAACCCTGTAGTATAGGGCTTCACGCGTGCTTGAAGCGCCACCACAGACCCGGGTTCGATCCCAGGCTGTGTCACAACCAGCCGTGACCTGGAGTCCCATAGAGCGGCGCACAATTGGCCCAGTGTCGTCTGGGTTAGAGGAGGGTTTGGCTGGTGGGGGCTCTACTTGGCTCATCGCGCTCTCGCGACTCCTCGGGCCGGGTGCCTGCAGGCTGACTTTGATCGCCAGTTGAACGGTGTGTCCTCCGACATGTTGGTGCGTCTGGCTCCCCGGGTTAAGCGGGGAGGGTGTTTAAGGAGTGCGGTTTAGTGAGTCACGTTTCGGAGAACGCTCGACCATCGCCTCTCCCGAGCCCGTTGGGGATTTGCAGCGATGAGACAAGATTGCAATTGGATATCACGAAATTGGGGGGGGGGGGGGGTAAAATACAACAACAACAACAAACACTGTGGCAAGAAATAACTTTTATTTATCTTATATATCTTATATATGATCACATTCCAGGACTTCAAAATAACTTTATTCATATTTTACAGTATATGATCACATTCCAGGACTTCAAAATAACTTTATTCATATTTTACAGTATATGATCACATTCCAGGACTTCAAAGTAACTTTATTAATATGATACAGTATATGATCACATTCCAGGACTTCAAAATAACTTTATTCATATTTTACAGTATATGATCACATTCCAGGACTTCGAAATAACTTTATTAATATGATACAGTATATGATCACATTCCAGGACTTCAAAGTAACTTTATTAATATGATACAGTATATGATCACATTCCAGGACTTCGAAATAACTTTATTAATATGATACAGTATATGATCACATTCCAGGACTTCGAAATAACTTTATTAATATGATACAGTATATGATCACATTCCAGGACTTCGAAATAACTTTATTAATATGATACAGTATATGATCACATTCCAGGACTTCAAAGTAACTTTATTAATATTTTACAGTATATGATCACATTCCAGGACTTCAAAATAACTTTATTAATATTTTACAGTATATGATCACATTCCAGGACTTCGAAATAACTTTATTAATATTTTACAGTATATGATCACATTCCAGGACTTCAAAGTAACTTTATTAATATGATACAGTATATGATCACATTCCAGGACTTCGAAATAACTTTATTAATATGATACAGTATATGATCACATTCCAGGACTTCGAAATAACTTTATTAATATGATACAGTATATGATCACATTCCAGGACTTCGAAGTAACTTTATTAATATGATACAGTATATTGTAGCACTCCGTTTTAGCTAACTCGTAGTAGCTCTACTATTCCATTAACTTTCCCCAAGATGTCCCCAGGTGTCCAGAAATCCTGCTTGTAATAAACAGCAACCCTGTGAGTCCTCTAACCAGGATATCTGGAACATGTGGGCAATGGGAAAGTGCGTGTCATTTCGATGGCCAATTTCCAGCCAGCTGTAATACAACAGGACAGATTGCCTCAGCATTTCAGAAGCTTTCTGCTTTTACTGTTGGTTAATATTTCATCCACTTCCTCTGTTAGAATCCCCACGCTGACACACACACACACACACACACACAGAGAGCTTTTATTCTGCACTTAGAGGCCTTGCGAGGGAGGTGGGTGGAGGTTAGGAAGTTGTACTGGGTGTCATGATGTGATCAGTGGAATGAAAAGGCGTGTCTCTTGTATCTCCCACAGGACACAGTGTCTAGTACTGGGTCATACGTTAGACTCTTGATGTAATTGCTAACAGAGTTAGCTCTGAGAGGATTTGATTGGTGTTAGCAATAAAAGGGGCAAACGTCCTACCTAGCCTATCAGAGGGCAAGGTGGGAGCTATTACCATATTGCGTACACCTGTCAAATCCACTCAGATCTCCATAAGTGAATGGGACGTAGAGTTTAGGGGTCCATTTGGGGATTGGGCCCTGTGTATTAACACTGCCATACTGATAGAGGAGGGGGGCTCACCTCACCTCCTGTTTCTTTTAGGACTTTGAGAGAATATCTATTGTTCTATTTATGTACTCTATTCACTACACATGATTTGAATTTATCTGGAAAAACTAAAGTCTTTCAAAATTGGAAGAAAACCCTGTGTTTGTTCATTGTTTCATTCCGTGTGGAATACGTGCCCTACTTCTATTTAGAAAGATATATGGAAATATTCTCTCTCTCTCTCTCTCTCTCTCTCACAGAGGCCTGTTTGATTCACAGAGGCTGTTTGAATTATTCACACTGTATTCAAGTAACGGTGCATGTTCGCAGGGATATTTTATTTAAAGGGAGACACAAACCAGCTGGAGAACGGGTTGATGGTGTTCCCTGATCACACACTATAGCCAGAGGAATCAGTCTATGAGGAATCAGTATAGCCAGAGGAATCAGTCTATGAGGAATCAGTATAGCCAGAGGAATCAGTATAGCCAGAGGAATCAGTCTATGAGGAATCAGTATAGTCAGAGGAATCAGTCTATGAGGAATCAGTATAGTCAGAGGAATCAGTCTATGAGGAATCAGTATAGCCAGAGGAATCAGTCTATGAGGAATCAGTATAGTCAGAGGAATCAGTCTATGAGGAATCAGTATAGCCAGAGGAATCAGTCTATGAGGAATCAGTATAGCCAGAGGAATCAGTCTATGAGGAATCAGTATAGCCAGAGGAATCAGTCTATGAGGAATCAGTATAGCCAGAGGAATCAGTCTATGAGGAATCAGTATAGCCAGAGGAATCATCTCATACCTTCATTCCATGGACATGCTGGTGTGTGAACAGCTCTACTGATAAGAGGATGTGTCTCCCTCTAGTGGACAGAGACAGATATCAAATATACAGGGGGCACCTGTACCAAGTCAGTGTGTAGGTGGGGGCGAAGTGTCTATGCATAGGTAACAAACAGACAGCGAGTAGCAGCAGTGTACAAAGGGGGGGGGGGGAGTGATACTGTTCTCATTTTAATTCTCACAGAGACAGACAGTGCTACAGTTAAAGGGTTAACACACCAGAGGAGGCTGGTGGGAGGAGCCGTAGGAGGACGGGCTCATTGTAATGGCTGGAATGGAATTAATGGAACAGAGTCACACACGTTTCCATAGGTTTTATGTTTGATACCGTTCCGTTCCGTTCCGTTCCGTTCCGTTCCGTTCCGTTCCGTTCCGTTCCATTCCGTTCCGTTCCATTCCGTTCCATTCCGTTCCATTCCGTTCCATTCCGTTCCATTCCATTCCGTTCCATTACATTCCATTCTGTTCCATTCCGTTCCATTCTGTTCCATTACATTGACTCTATAAGAAAACATAGGGAAAGGTAAAGGGGGGATAACTAGTCAGTTGTACAACTGAATGCCTTCAACTGAAATGTTTTTCCCACATTTAACCCAACCCCTCCGAATCAGAGAGGTGCGGGGGGCTGCATTAATCAACCTCCAAGACTTCGGCGCCGGGTGAACAGTGGGTTAACTGCCTTGTTCAGGGGAACAGTGGGTTAACCGCCTTGTTCAGGGGAACAGTGGGTTAACTGCCTTGTTCAGGGGAACAGTGGGTTAACTGCCTTGTTCAGGGGAACAGTGGGTTAACCGCCTTGTTCAGGGGAACAGTGGGTTAACTGTCTTGTTCAGGGGAACAGTGGGTTAACTGCCTTGTTCAGGGGAACAGTGGGTTAACTGCCTTGTTCAGGGGAACAGTGGGTTAACCGCCTTGTTCAGGGGAACAGTGGGTTAACTGCCTTGTTCAGGGGAACAGTGGGTTAACTGCCTTGTTCAGGGGAACAGTGGGTTAACTGCCTTGTTCAGGGGAACAGTGGGTTAACTGCCTTGTTCAGGGGAACAGTGGGTTAACTGCCTTGTTCAGGGAACAGTGGGTTACCTGCCTTGTTCAGGGGAACAGTGGGTTACCTGCCTTGTTCAGGGGAACAGTGGGTTAACTGCCTTGTTCAGGGGAACAGTGGGTTAACTGCCTTGTTCAGGGGAACAGTGGGTTAACTGCCTTGTTCAGGGGAACAGTGGGTTACCTGCCTTGTTCAGGGGAACAGTGGGTTACCTGCCTTGTTCAGGGGAACAGTGGGTTACCTGCCTTGTTCAGGGGAACAGTGGGGTTAACTGCCTTGTTCAGGGGAACAGTGGGTTAACTGCCTTGTTCAGGGGAACAGTGGGTTAACCGCCTTGTTCAGGGGAACAGTGGGTTAACCGCCTTGTTCAGGGGAACAGTGGGGTTAACTGCCTTGTTCAGGGGAACAGTGGGTTAACCGCCTTGTTCAGGGGAACAGTGGGTTAACCGCCTTGTTCAGGGGAACAGTGGGTTAACTGCCTTGTTCAGGGGAACAGTGGGTTAACTGCCTTGTTCAGGGGAACAGTGGGTTAACTGCCTTGTTCAGGGGAACAGTGGGTTAACTGCCTTGTTCAGGGGAACAGTGGGTTAACTGCCTTGTTCAGGGGAACAGTGGGTTAACTGCCTTGTTCAGGGGAACAGTGGGTTAACTGCCTTGTTCAGGGGAACAGTGGGTTAACTGCCTTGTTCAGGGTAGAACAACAGATTTTTGGGACCTTGTCAGCTCGGGGATTCGATCCAACCTCACGGTTACTGGCCCAATGTTCGAACCACATCACGTACTTGATGATGGAAACACCACTGGCAACAAACTCACCTGAAGGGAACGGAAAGACGGGGTTAGAGAGGAAAAAGAGTATTTCAATTGCTTATCTATTTATTAACTATTTCATTTGCTTTGGCAATGATAACATATGTTTCCCATGCCAATAAAGCCCTTAAATTGAATTGAGAGAGAGAGAGCGTTCAAGTCGTCATGACCACAAATACAAATTCCATCTAGACAACGTTGTCCTGGAGCACACAAAAAACTATACATACCTTGGCCTAAACATCAGCGCCACAGGTAACTTCCACAAAGCTGTGAATGAGCTGAGAGACAAGGCAAGAAGGGCCTTCTATGATATCAAAACAAACATAAAATTCAACATACCAATTAGGATCTGGCTAAAAATACTTGAATCAGTTATAGAGCCCATTGCCCTTTATGGTTGTGAGGTCTGGGGTCCGCTCACCAACCAAGAATTCACCAAATGGGACAAACACCAAATTGAGACTCTGCACGCAGAATTCTGCAAAAATATCCTCCGTGTACAACGTAGAACACCAAATAATGCATGCAGAGCAGAATTAGGCCGATACCCGCTAATTATCAAAAATCCAGAAAAGAGACGTTATATTCTACAACCACCTAAAAGGAAGCGATTCCCAAACCTTCCATAACAAAGCCATCACCTACAGAGAGATGAACCTGGAGAAGAGTCCCCTAAGCAAGCTGGTCCTGGGGCTCTGTTCACAAACAGACCCCACAGAGCCCCAGGACAGCAACACAATTAGACCCAATCAAATCATGAGAAAACAAAAAGATAATTACAAAAAAAAAGAAAAATGTACAAAAATATCAGAGCAAACTAGAATACTATTTGGCCTTAAACAGAGAGTACACAGTAGCAGAATACCTGACCACTATGACTGACCCAAACTTAAGGAATGTTTTGACTATGTACAGACTCAGTGAGCATAGCCTTGCTATTGAGAAAGGCTGCCGTAGGCAGACCTGGCTCTCAAGAGAAGACAGGCTATGTGCTCACTGCCCACAAAATGTGGAAACTGAGCTGCACTTCCTAACCTCCTGCCAAATGCATGACCATATTAGAGAGACATATTTCCCTCAGATTACACAGATCCACAAAGAATTAGAAAACAAACCAGATTTTGATAAACTCCCATATCTACTGGGTGAAATACCACAGTGTACCATCACAGCAGCAAGATGTGTGACGTGTTGCCACAAGAAAAGGGCAACCAGTGAAGAACAAACACCATTGTAAATAAAACCCATATTTATGTTTACAGTATTTATGCTCCCTTTTGTACGTTAACTATTTGCACATCATTACAACTCTCTCTCTCTATATATATAACATGACATTTGAAATGTCTTTACTCTTTTGGAACTTCTGTGAGGTTTTATGTGTTTGATTCCGTTCCATTCTATTCCATTCCGTTCCGTTCCATTCCGTTCCGTAATGTTTACTCTTAATTTAATTGTTTATTTCACGTTTGATTATTATCTATTTCACTTGTTTTGGCAATGTAAACACATAAGAGAGAGAGAGAAGAGAGAGAGACAGAAGAGAGAGAGACAGAAGAGAGAGAGACAGAAGAGAGAGAGACAGAAGAGAGAGAGAGAGAAGAGACAGAGAGAGAGAGAGAGAGATGAGAGAGAGAGACAGAGAGAGAGAGAGAGAGACAGAGAGATGAGGGAGAGACAGAGAGAGAGATGAGAGAGAGACAGAGAGAGAGACAGAGAGAGAGAGACTGAGCGAGAGAGAGAGGGAGAGAGACAGAGAGAGAGACAGAGAGAGACAGAGAGAGAGACAGAGAGAGAGAGGGGGGTTGGGAGGGGGGAGGGCAAGAGTGAGAGATACTACATGGCGCAAATAGACCTGGCACACGGCCAAAACCACACACACCCCTGTACCCTATTGGCCGTGTGTTGTTTGAATGATGATTGGTGCGTCAGGGCACCGTTTAAAATGCATGGAGCAAAGCCCCTCAAGACCAATTCAGAGCTGGGAACAGTTTTCACCTGCACGTCGGGAAGGCCCATTCAGCCATTAAGAACTGCAAAAGTGAGTTGAAATGTCCGTTTTTTCCCCTGTTTCTGACAGTACTATTCCGATTATTTATTATGAGGTAGAAATAACTATCCAGTCGGTTTCTTCTATTCTACAGTTTCTGATGATAGTTGTGTTTTTCTTTGAGTAGTTGACCACATACAACTAAATACATCCCTGCATATATAAAACACAACAAATAACACTAGATGCCAGAGTATTCTCTAGTGGTATTTTTTAAATGAAAATAGAATAACCCACGCATCCCTTGTTATTGTTCTCATGGCATCTCTCGTGCTATTTGTGCCGTACATGACACTTGTTTTACATTTTCACACATAGGCTAGTTGTTTTGTTACTGGCTGTGTCTAGACTTTACAGTTCAGGGAGTTTTAGTATTGTAATGAAGGCATGGAGCAGGTCTCGAATCCACTACTTTCTAGCCCGAAGCCCAGCGCGCTGTGCCGCTCAAGCAGAGTCGTTACACCCCTCTTTCAAAGAGCGGGTCGTCGCGCTAGGAACACGCTCACCGGACAAGCACACGCACTGTCGTGGATGCAAGGTCCGATCCCACTTCTGACACCAGTGTCATGAAACAGGCAGGGAAGCAGGTCTCGAACCCTCGACCTTCTAAAGCCCTAAGTCCAGCGCTCTCTCCGCTGTGCCGCAAAAGCATGCTCAAACGGCAGAATCGATATCCGCGCGCATAAACCCAGGGTCGTCACAGTGTTCTGTTCATAGACTTCTGATCATGGAAATCATAAACTTGTCATGCGTCTACAACTACATTTAAATGTGTCTACCGTGTCCACAGTGTGTCCGGAATCCCCTTTCCTGCGCTATATTCAAATGCCGGTATGCATTCTACAAACGGTGGAATAGGCAATATATGATATATTACACAACTGAAGACAGTAGCTAACTAGCCATCTAACCTCTGTAGCTCGCCAGCAAGCTAGCAAATAACACTAAAGGGATTTTTCCACTCTAGCAGGGTTGAAATTTGACTGACTTGTTGGAAAGGTTTCATCCTATGACGCTGACCACTTCAGTAAGGCCATTCTACTGCCGGTGTTTGTCTATGGAGATTGCATGGCTGTGTGCTCGATTTTATACACCTGTCAGCAACGGGTGTGGCTGAAATAGGCAAATCCACTATTTTGAATGGGTGTCCACATACCGTAGTTATGATGTATATTTGGACTGTAAAAGTGGGCCCCATGTTTCACTGCCATGCACATCTCCCTCTACCCTCCCCTCTCTCCCTCTACCCTCCCCTCGCTCCCTCTCTCTCCCTCTACCCTCCCCTCCCTCTACCCTCCCTCTACTCTCCCCCCCCCATCTCTCTCTGACTGTGATCTTCATCTTGTATTCTCCAGGGAGAGACCCTCCATCGAACCTCTACTCTCAAACAGTCCAACCGCGATCATGTCTTCGACTATGTTCATCAACCTGGTACGCTGCGGTCGGTCTCCGTTCGGACGCCACACTGCCTTTCTGACTGCACGGTCCCCCTTGTCCCCCCCAGCCTCCCCCAGTGCGGCCCAGGTCCGGTGGAAGTGTACTGCTCGGTTTGTCCCTGACGCTAGCGGTCGACCGACCACCTGGGACTCCTTTGGGATCTGGGACAATAGGATAGAGGAGCCCATTCTGCTGTCTCCTAGGAAACCCATCCCACAGGTATGTGTTATATACAGTCGGGTCTATAAATATTTTATATTTTTAATTTGAGGTCATTTACATCCAAATCAGGAAGAACGGTGTAGGAATTACAGCACTTTTTACATGTGCCTCCCCCCCCCCTCCCATTTTAAGGGCTCAAAAGTAATTGGACAAACTAACATAATCATAAATTAAATTGTAAATTTGAATACTTGGTTGCAAAACCTTTTCGGGTCAATGACTGCCTGAAGTCTGGAACCCATAGACATCACCAGAGGCTGGGTTTCCCTGCTCTGCCAGACCGTTACTGTATCTTCAGTGCGACTGGGTCCTGGACTTCCTGACGGGCCGCCCCCCAGGTAGTGAGGGTAGGAAACAACATCTCCACCTGATCCTCGACACTGGGGCACCGCAAGGGTGCATTCTCAGCCCTCTCCTGTACTCCCTGTTCACCCGTGCACGCCTCCAACTCAATCGTCAAGTTTGCAGACGACACTACAGTGGTGGGCTTGATTACCAACAATGACGAGACGGCCTACAGGGAGGAGGTGAGGGCCCTCGGAGTGTGGTGTCAGGAAAATAACCTCACACTCAACGTCAACGTCAACAAAAGAGATGTTAGGGTCATCGTGGCATGAAGACGTGGACCAAAGTGCATCGTGGTTCATGATTTATTAATAGAACCAACAACAAATAATAACAAAGAGAAAGAACGAAACCAAAACAGTTCTGTCTGGTGCCGACACAAAACCAGAAAACAACTACCCGCAAACGCAGGTGGAAAACAGGCTACCCAAGTATGATTCTCATTCAGAGACAACAATAGACAGCTGCCTCTGATTGAGAATCACACTGGCCAAACACACAGAAATAGAAAACATAGAACACAAAACATAGAATGCCCACCCCAACTCACGCCCTGATCAAACCAAAATAGAGACATAAAAAGGATCTCTAAGGTCAGGGTGTGACAGGTGGGCTTGATTACCAACAACGACGAGACGGCCTACAGGGAGGAGGTGAGGGCGCTCGGAGTGTGGTGTCAGGAAAATAACCTCACACTCAACGTCAACAAAACAAAGGAGATGATCGTGGACTTCAGGAAACAGCAGAGGGAACACCCCCCTATCCACATCGACGGGACAGTAGTGGAGAGGGTAGTAAGTTTTAAGTTCCTCGGCATACACATCACAGACAAACTGAAATGGTCCACTCACACAGACAGCATCGTGAAGAAGGCGCAGCATCGCCTCTTCAACCTCAGGAGGCTGAAGAAATTCGGCTTGTTACCAAAAGCACTCACAAACTTCTACAGATACACAATTGAGAGCATCCTGTTGGGCTGTATCACCGCCTGGTACGGCAGCTGCTCCGCCCACAACCGTAAGGCTCTCCAGAGGGTGGTGAGGTCTGCACAACGCATCACCGGGGGCAAACTACCTGCCCTCCAGGACACCTACACCTCCCAATGTCACAGGAAGGCCATAAAGATCATCAAGGACAACCACACTGCCTGTTCACCCCGCTATCATCCAGAAGGCGAGGTCAGTACAGGTGCATCAAAGCAGGGACCGAGAGACTGAAAAAAAGCTTCTATCTCAAGGCCATCAGACTGTTAAACCCCTAACATTGAGTGGCTGCTGCCAACATACTGACTCAACTCCAGCCACTTTAATAACGGGAATTGATGTAGAATATATCACTAGCCACTTTAATAAATTGAAAATGTATCAACTTATCATTAGCCACTTTAAACAATGCCACTTTATATAATGTTTACATACCCCACATTACTCATCTCACATGTATATACTGTACTCTATACCATCTACTGTATCTTGCTTATGCCGTTCTGTACCATCACTCATTCATATATCTTTATGTACATATTCTTTATCCCTTTACACTTGTGTGTATAAGGTAGTAGTTGTGGAATTGTTAGGTTAGATTACTCGTTGGTTATTACTGCATTGTCGGAACTAGAAGCACAAGCATTTCGCTACACTCGCATTAACATCTGCTAACCATGTGTATGTGACAAATAAACTTGATTTGATTTTTTAAATAGATAATTAACAAAAGTGAAAAAAAACAATACAAATAAACAGTAAACATTACTCACAAAAGTTTCCAAAGAATAAGGACCTTTAAAATGTCATATGTCCCTCTCTCTCCCCCACACTCTCCTCTCCCTCTCTGTCACTCTGTCTCTCTCTCCTCTCTAACCCTGTCTCTCCACTCCGTTCAGGTGAGTTTGTCCCATGTGGGCACTGCGTCTCTGCTGGGTCATCGGAGGGAGAATGAAGACAGGTTACAGGTGGTTCGACTCAGTGACAGCATCCTGTACTTGGCTGTGTTCGATGGACACGGAGGACCACACGCCTCAGAATACTGTCACACCTACATGGAGAAATACATTAGGTACCCGCTCTCAATTCAATTCAAGTTAAGGGCCTTTATTGCTATGGGAAACATGTGTTAACATTACCAAAGCAAGTGAAATAGATAATAAACAAATGTGAAATAAACAATAAAAATGAACAGTAAACATTACACTCACAAAAGTTCCAAAAGAATAAAGACATTTCAAATGTCATATTATGTCTATAAACAGTGTTGTAATAATATGAAAATAGTTAAAGTGCAAAAGGGAAAATAAATCAACATAAATATGGGTTGTATTTACAATGGTGTTTGTTCTTCACTGGTTGGCCTTTTCTTGTGGCAACAGGTCACACATCTTGCTGCTGTGATGGAAAACGGTGGTATTTCACCCAGTAGATATGGGAGTTTATCAAGATTGGATTTGTTTTCGAATTCTGTAGGTGATGGCTTTGTTATGGAACATTTGGGAATCGTTTCCTTTTAGGTGGTTGTAGAATTTAACGGCTCTTTTCTGGATTTTGATAATTAGTGGGTATCGGCCTAATTCTGCTCTGCATGCATTATTTGGTGTTCTACGTTGAACACGGAGCATATTTTTGCAGAATTCTGCAGCAGAGTCTCAATTTGGTGTTTGTCCCATTTTGTGAATTCTTGGTTGGTGAGCGGACCCCAGACCTCACAACCATAAAGGGCAATGGGCTCTATAACTGATTCAAGTATTTTTAGCCAGATCCTAATTGGTATGTTGAATTTTTGATGGCATAGAATGCCCTTCTTGCCTTGTCTCTCAGCTCATTCACAGCTTTGTGGAAGTTACCTGTGGCACTGATGTTTAGGCCGAGGTATGTATAGTGTTTGTGTGCTCTAGGGCAACAGTGTCTAGATGGAATTTGTATTTGTGGTCCTGGCGCCTGGACCTTTATTGTAACACCATTATTTTGGTCTTACTGAGATTTACTGTCAGGGCCCAGGTCTGACAGTCTGTGCAGAAGATCTAGGTGCTGCTGTAGGTCCTCCTTGGTTGGGGGACAGAAGCACCAGATCATCAGTAGACATTTGACTTCAGATTCTAGTAGAGTGAGGCTGGGTGCTGCAGACTGTTCTAGTGCCAGCGCCAATTCGTTGATATATATGTTGAAGAGAAGCGGGCTTAAGCTGCATCCCTGTCTCACCCCACGGCCCTGTGGGAAGAAATGTGTGTTGTTTTTTGTTGCCGTACACTTGTTGTTTGTGTACACAGATTTTATAATGTTGTGTGTTTTTCCCCCAACACCACTTTCTATACATTTTTATAGCAGAGCCTCAAGCCAAATTGACTCTCCCTCCCTCCCTCCCTCCCTCCCTCCCTCCCTCCCTCCCTCCCTCTCCCTCCCTCCCTCCCTCCCTGTGTTTCTCTCGGGGGGGATAGCCTCCCCACTATTTACAGTTATACACACATTAACATTAGTAGAGACAATAGGAGCACACACACAACACACACCTATCGCTCACTATAATATCAGACATCGTTCATTTGCCTTTTTCACAAAGCAAAGTAGTGAAAAATGCAGTGTCTCATTCCAACCAGGACTGTCTTGATAATTGACTATCGTAGACTACTGCAGGCTATAACTGGGCCTCTATTAAACTACTGCAGGCTGGGCCTCTATTAGACTACTGCAGGCTATAACTGGGCCTCTATTAGACTACTGCAGGCTATAACTGGGCCTCTATTAGACTACTGCAGTCTATAACTGGGCCTCTATTAGACTACTGCAGACTGGGCCTCTATTAGACTACTGCAGGCTATAACTGGGCCTCTATTAGACTACTGCAGGCTATAACTGGGCCTCTATTAGACTACTGCAGGCTATAACTGGGCCTCTATTAGACTACTGCAGGCTATAACTGGGCCTCTATTAGACTACTGAAAAAGTAAAGGGCAATGGGTTCTATAACTGATTCTCCCTCCCTCCCTCCCTCCCTCCTTTGATCTTTCTTTCTTTCTCTCTCTCTCTCTAATTCTCTGTCTCTCTCTCTCTCTCTAATTCTCTGTCTCTCTCTCTCTTATTCTCTCACTCCCCCTCTCTCTCTCTCTCTCTCTCTCTCCTCACCCCCCTCTCTCTCCCCCTCTCCCCCCCTCTCTCTCTCTCCCCACCTCCCCCTCTCTCTCTCTCCCCCCTCTCTCTCTCCCCCCTCTCTCTCTCTCCCCCCCCTCTCTCTCTCTCTCCCCTCCCCCTATCTCTCTCTCTCTCCCCCTCTCTCTCTAATTCTCTGTCTCTCTCTCTCTCTCTCTCTCTCTAATTCTCTGTCTCTCTCTCCCCTTCTCTCTCTCTCCCCTCTCCCCTCTCTCTCTCTCCCCCTCTCTCCCCTCCCCCTCTCTCTCTCTCCCCCTCTCTCTCCCCTCCCTCTCTCTCTCTCCCCCTCTCTCTCTCCCCCCCTCTCTCTCCCTCCCCCTCTCTCTCTCTCCCCCCCTCTCTCTCCCCTCCCTCCCTCCCTCTTTTGATCTCTCTTTCTTCTCTCTCTCTCTCTCTCTCTCTAATTCTCTGTCTCTCTCTCTCTCTCTAATTCTCTGTCTATCTCTCTCTCTCTCTTATTCTCTCTCCCCTCCTCTCTCTCTCTCCCTCTCTCTCTCCCTCCCCCCTCTCTCTCCCTCCCCCCCCTCTCTCTCTCTCTCCCCCCTCTCTCTCTCTCTCCCCCTCTCTCTCTCTCTCTCTCTCTCTCCCCCTCTCTCTCTCCCCCCCCTCTCTCTCTCTCCCCTCCCCCCTCTCTCTCTCTCTCTCTCTCCCTCTCCCCCCTCTGTCGGTGTTGTGTCTGTAGAGAGGCCCTACAGCAGGAGGATGACCTGGAGAAGGCTCTGACCCAAGCCTTTCTGGAGGTGGACAAAGCCCTATACACACATCTCTCTTACTTTGGCAACGGTAAGAGACACTCACACTCTCTTACACACACACACAACGCCTCCACTGATGAAGTTGGACAATAAATCAAATTTCAATAAAGCCCTTTTTTACATTTTTTTAGCCGATGTCACAAAATGCTTTTTTAGAAACTGATGTAAACGCTCCCTGAAAACACTCCACCTTTCTAATCGACCTGGTCGGGGTATCCTGGAAGGATATTGATCTCATCCCCTCAGTAGAGGATGCCAGGTTATTGTTTTTAAATGCCTTCCTAACCATCTTAAATAAGCATGCCCCATTCAAGAAATGTACATTATATTTTACAACCAGGAACAGATATAGCCCTTGGTTCTCTCCAGACCTGACTGCTCTTAACCAACACAAAAACATCCTATGGCGTTCTGCATTAGCATCGAACAGCCCCCGTGATATGCAACTTTTCAGGAAAGCTAGAAACCAATATACACAGGCAGTTAGAAAAGCCGAGGCTAGCTTTTTCAAGCAGAAATTTGCTTCCTGCAACACTAACTCAAAAAAGTTCTGGGACACTGTAAAGTCCATGGAGAATAAGAACACCTCCTCCCAGCTGCCCACTGCTCTGAAGATAGGAAACACTGTCACCACTGATAAATCCACCATAATTGAGAATTTCAATAAGCATTTTTCTACAGCTGGCCATGCTTTCCACCTGGCTACTCCTACCCTGGTCAACAGCACTGTACACCCCACAGCAACTCGCCCAAGCCTTCCCCATTTCTCCGTCTCCCAAATCCAGTCAGCTGATGTTCTGAAAGAGCTGCAAAATCTGGACCACTACAAATCAGCCGGGCTAGACAATCTGGACCCTTTCTTTCTAGAATTATCTGCCGAAATTGTTGCCACCCCTATCACTAGACTGTTCAACCTCTCTTTCGTGTCGTCTGAGATTCCCAAATATTGGATAGCAGCTCCGGTCATCCCCCTCTTCAAAGGGGGAGACACTCTTGAGACACTCTTGACCCAAACTGCTACAGACCTATATCTATCCTACCCTGCCTTTCTAAGGTCTTCGAAAGCCAAGTCAACAAAATGATTACAGACCATCTCTCTCTCTCTCTGTCCTCTGTCTCTCTCTCTCTGTCCTCTCTCTCTCTCTGTCTCTCTCTCTCTCTGTTCTCTCTCTCTCTCTCTGTCTATCTCTGTGTCTCCCTCCATCTCTCTCTCTGTCTCTCCCTCCCTCCCTCCATCTCTCTCTCTCTCTCTGCCCCCAGCTTCCTTCCTGACTGCGGGGACCACGGCGACAGTTGCCGTTTTACGAGACGGCGTGGAGTTGGTGGTTGCTAGCGTGGGGGACAGCCGAGCGTTGCTATGCAGGAAGGGGCGGGCCAAGAAACTCACAATTGACCACACCCCTGACCGGAAGGATGAGAGACAGAGGTTTAAACCTGAACCTATCTATTGTAGAAGTTAAGAGAGAGAGACAGACAGAGAGAGGGGGGTACAGTGACGTGTGTGCGTGTGGGGAGGGGGGGGGGGACCAAGTACATACGATGCATTAGAAAAGTATTCAGACCCCTTC
>NC_088234.1:5062427-5064927 GCF_036934945.1 Oncorhynchus masou masou | reverse complement strand
GCTCCCAGGCAGACTAAATAACTTTTTTGCCCGCTTTGAGGACAATACAGTGCCACTGACACGGCCTGCAACGGAAACATGAGGTCTCTCCTTCACTGCAGCCGAGGTGAGTAAAACATTTAAACGTGTTAACCCTCGCAAGGCTGCAGGCCCAGACGGCATCCCCAGCCGCGCCCTCAGAGCATGCGCAGACCAGCTGGCTGGTGTGTTTACGGACATATTCAATCAATCCCTATACCAGTCTGCTGTTCCCACATGCTTCAAGAGGGCCACCATTGTTCCTGTTCCCAAGAAAGCTAAGGTAACTGAGCTAAACGACTACCGCCCCGTAGCACTCACTTCCGTCATCATGAAGTGCTTTGAGAGACTAGTCAAGGACCATATCACCTCCACCCTACCTGACACCCTAGACCCACTCCAATTTGCTTACCGCCCAAATAGGTCCACAGACGATGCAATCTCAACCACACTGCACACTGCCCTAACCCATCTGGACAAGAGGAATACCTATGTGAGAATGCTGTTCATCGACTACAGCTCGGCAGTCAACACCATAGTACCCTCCAAGCTCGTCATCAAGCTCGAGACCCTGGGTCTCGACCCCGCCCTGTGCAACTGGGTACTGGACTTCCTGACGGCCGCCCCCAGGTGGTGAGGGTAGGTAACAACATCTCCTCCCCGCTGATCCTCAACACTGGGGCCCCACAAGGGTGCGTTCTGAGCCCTCTCCTGTTCTCCCTGTTCACCCACGACTGCGTGGCCACGCACGCCTCCAACTCAATCATCAAGTTTTAAGTTCCTCGGCATACACATCACAGACAAACTGAATTGGTCCACTCACACAGACAGCATCGTGAAGAAGGCGCAGCAGCGCCTCTTCAACCTCAGGAGGCTGAAGAAATTCGGCTTGTCACCAAAAGCACTCACAAACTTCTACAGATGCACAATCGAGAGCATCCTGGCGGGCTGTATCACCACCTGGTACGGCAACTGCTCCGCCCTCAACCGTAAGGCTCTCCAGAGGGTAGTGAGGTCTGCACAACGCATCACCGGGGGCAAACTACCTGCCCTCCAGGACACCTACACCACCCGATGTTACAGGAAGGCCATAAAGATCATCAAGGACATCAACCACCCGAGCCACTGCCTGTTCACCCCGCTATCATCCAGAAGGCGAGGTCAGTACAGGTGCATCAAAGCTGGGACCGAGAGACTGAAAAACAGCTTCTATCTCAAGGCCATCAGACTGTTAAACAGCCACCACTAACATTGAGTGGCTGCTGCCAACACACTGACACTGACTCAACTCCAGCCACTTTAAAAATGGGAAATGATGAGAAATGATGTAAATATATCACTAGCCACTTTAAACAATGCTACCTTATATAATGTTACTTACCCTACATTATTCATCTCATATGCATACGTATATACTGTACTCTATATCATCGACTGCATCCTTATGTAATACATGTATCACTAGCCACTTTAACTATGCCACTTTGTTTACATACTCATCTCATATGTATATACTGTACTCGATACCATCTACTGTATCTTGCCTATGCTGCTCTGTACCATCACTCATTCATATATCCTTATGTACATATTCTTTATCCCCTTACACTGTGTATAAGACAGTAGTTTAGGAATTGTTAGTTAGATTACTTGTTGGTTATTACTGCATTGTCGGAACTAGAAGCACAAGCATTTCGCTACACTCGCATTAACATCTGCTAACCATGTGTATGTGACAAATACGATTTGATTTGATCAGATGGTCATGTACAGGTAGAGATACTGGTGTGCAAAAGAGAAGAAAAGTAAATAAATATAAACCGTATGGGGATGAGGTAGGTAAAATTGGGTGGGCTATATACTGATGGACTATGTACAGCTGCAGCGATCGGTTAGCTGCTCAGATGGCAGATGTTTAAAGTTGGTGAGGGAGATAAAAGTCTCCAACTTCAGAAATTTTGCAATTCGTTCCAGTCGCAGGCAGCAGAGAACTGGAAGGAAAGGCGGCCAAATGAGGTTTTGGCATTGGGGATGATCAGTGAGATGCACCTGCTGGAGCGCGTGCTACAGGTGGGTGTTGCCATCATGACCAGTGAATTGAGATAAGGCGGAGCTTTACCTAGCATAGACTTGTAGATGACCTGGAGCCAGTGGGTCTGGCGACGAACATGTAGCGAAGGCCAGGTGAGTAGAGCATACAGGTCGCAGTGGTGGGTGGTATAAGGTGAGTTAGTAACAAAATGGATGGCACTGTGATAAACTGCATTGAGTTTGCTGAGTAGAGTATTGGAAGCTATTTTGTAGTTGACATCACCGAAGTCGAGGATCGTTAGGATAGTCAGTTTTACTAGGGTAAGTTTTGCTGCATGAGTGAAGGAGGCTTTGTTGCGAAATAGAAAGCCGACTCTAGATTTGATTTTGGATTGGAGATGTTTGATATGAGTCTGGAAGGAGAGTTTGCAGTCTAGCCAGACACCTAGGT